>NC_087086.1:21252328-21560447 GCF_036172545.1 Culicoides brevitarsis | reverse complement strand
GGACGACACAATTAATTTATGCTTTTGTATTTGTATTCGTAAATAATTTTTAAGTTACATTGATTGAGTGTCTTGAGCGCTCTTAAACATGAACTGCCGAAAAATAAAATATCAAATTCTAAAACAGAATCGTCAGGTTTTCATTTATTAACTAAATTTATCTGGGGTAAGAAGTTTGTTTCTTTTTGGCATCAGGCGACTTGTTTGTTTCGAGACACTAAATGGACTCGTACGAATCTTGCGTTTCAGCAGCAGGACGACATCCGTTTTGTAAAAACCGAATTCCATCTCTCACCAATGACGGCAAGTCCGTCCAGAACTCGTAATGAGGAAAGGCTTCAAAGCCCCGAGATCCTTGCATAATGTACTTGAATAAGTAGCCGCCAATGAAATAGACAATCATCAAGATTCCCAAAATGAGAAGCAAGATGGAACCAACGCTATGAGATATTTCAGCGTGTTCCATGAGACATGCAGCTGATGAGTAAAATATCAAATTCTGAAAAACAAATGTTCTCAATGGGTTCTGAGCGAGTCTATTTATAGAGTACCTTATCTGGCGTTAGAACCAATTTGGATTGTTCCAACGGTAATAGAGCCGTACAAACTAGTTGAATTAAGTTTTCATTGAACTTTAGGAAAATCGAATTGTTTGCCTCTACTTTGAACACACCATCGGACGATTTTCCAACAATTGTATAAGTTGACTCGATTTTCGTATCAGTAACGTTGGTTTCTTTTTTGCAAAGCTGTTGAAACAAATGTGATAAAAAGGTATATAGAAAGTTTTTCTAAAGAATCTTACGGAAAATCCTTCTTTGCAGCCCTCGTTTCCTACGGGAGTCTTTGTGTCCGTACATGGATGAAAGAAATATGTGGTCCAAGTTTTGTTCAAGGGCTCATCGAACTGTTGATAACTCTGAAAAGATGGAAAACTCTCCAGGCTCTTCAGTTCAAGTGTCCCAGCAGTCGTATCATAATGGCAAGATTCCTGCAACGATATTTGCACTAAACCGAGAAAAACTAAGAAAAGTGATATCATCGTCGTTTTATTTTCTTTTGTTTACGACGACATCCATTTATGACGTCGGTTTGAATGTCTTCATGAGCATCATGAGTGGATGGGACCTTCTTGTCATTCCATTTTCCAAAGGCAGCAAACAACATAATGCGTCCAATGTTAAAATAAATCATTTTTCGATGTAAACTTACACGAATCCGCGTAGTTTTAGTGCAAAATTGTGATAAATCTCGCAAAGCTTGCGTTTAACGCAACATCTGGTTGAAAACCTGTGAAACTGCGATAAATTTACAAAATACCGCTTAGCTGGTACAAAGTCCCCCATCCATATTTTTCAAAAAAATAAAGGATTCCGGAGACATTGCGCGAGTCACAGACTCAATTTTACATTAAGTTTTGTTGGTGCGAAAAGTGACAATGTTTTTACAATTGGCTAATAGAGACATCAGAGGATATTGTGAATGCCGCTTCTTTTCACCTTCACCTTTCGCCTGTATTGTTTGTAAATAATTGCCGGAATGAATCCCGATATACACATCAAAACTGAAGTTGTAAGTCATGTAAATGGAGAGGAAGGGCTGATGCACCAGAGTATACAATCGGGCCCCAATCAACCCCCTTCAGTTGACAATCCTGACATCCGGTTCAATCCCGTAACATTCCACAATGTCTCGCAACTAGGCAAGTATTTTGTCTTGACAAACCTCTTTCAACAAGGCTCGAACATATATACATCGATACCAAAGCTACAAAATATCAAAAGTGACGCCGGTGATGTCATTTTAAATGGTCAAGCTGTCGGTCCATCTGAGTCGAGTTGCACTGTCATTGGAGAAGAGACGCTGCCAATCCACCTACAGCTCGTAGAGTCAAATGTGCATTCCAACAATGAATCTCACAACACGCAACAACAACAACAACAAATAACAACTCAATCATATTCAGACACTTATTCTGAATCATTGCAAGTCTTGAAACATGATGTAAAGCCGCAAACGAATTCGATTGATGTTCGAAACAGCACTGCAGACAACGACACTAATACAAAACCATTGGAAATGCTTAAAGTCAATATCGATGATTTTAATCAATTTTTGAATTATCATGAGGTCTTCGGGAAACTGACAACTGATCCTGTTCCTCCCTCTTCGGGTACTTCGGTCACAACTACACAACAACACTTGAGTGACACGCTAGGCACAACAACAGGCTCTGCGATTGGAGCCATATCAGATAATGCGTGTGATTTGTGCGGCAAGTTATTCCAATACAAGTATCAACTTATCGTCCATAGACGATATCACAACGAACGCAAACCATTCACGTGCCAAGTTTGTGGATTAGCTTTTCAAAATTCGGCCGAATTGACGTTACACGGAAAAAGCAAACATGTTGGCGGGTCCAAGATGTACATTTGCAACGTTTGCTTTCACGTTTTTCCCAATGACACATCCCTTGAACGGCATAGCAAGCGCCACTCATCAGATAAACCGTTCCTTTGTAACATTTGCATGAGAACCTTTAATCGTCGTGAGCACTTGGAAAATCATCAGCGGACTCATACAGGAGATTGTCCTTTTCGGTAAAATCCTTTTGGATGGAAAATCGAAATCATGTCATCTTAACAATTTTTGTTTATATAATTTTAGGTGTAGATTTTGTGGAAAAAATTTCACAAGAAAAGAACATATGGTGAATCACGAACGAAAGCACACAGGAAATACACCACACCATTGCACCCAGTGTAATAAATTTTTTACGAGGAAGGAGCATTTTTCGAATCATATGATGTGGCATTCTGGGCAAACTCCGCACATTTGCACGATTTGCAACAAGAAATATACTCGCAAAGAACATCTAGGTAAGACTTTTAGTTTTTGGTTTCAAGGTGTTCGTTTTAAAAAGTGCTTTATGATCTCGTTTCTAATATTTTGAAATACTAATATTTTGCAGCAAACCACTTAAGAATTCACACCCACGAAACACCATTCTCCTGCCAAACTTGCGGCAAAAATTTTACTCGAAAGGTATTAAAATCAAAGTTTATTGGTTATAGTCACTTTAAAATAAAATGTTGTTTATTTTAGGAGCACTTTACAAATCACATACTTTGGCACACAGGTGAAACACCACATCGTTGTGACATTTGTTCAAAAACGTTCACCAGAAAGGAACATTTATTAAATCATGTCAGGCAACATACAGGTAGGCTCAATTTGAGACAAATAATAAGGCAGCTAATTTTTAAAATTTTAATCTAGGCGAATCTCCACATAAATGCGATTTTTGTGAAAAGCTTTTTACGCGACGTGAGCATCTTGTAAATCATCGTCGTCAACATACTGGCGAAACACCATTTAGCTGCACGTATTGTCCCAAGGCCTTCTCTCGAAAGGATCATTTGGTCAACCACACCAGGCAACACACGGGAGAAAGTCCATTCAAGTATGATATTTTCATTTAAAAAAGTCTAATCACAACTTGATGTTTGCTATTTGTTTAGGTGTGAATATTGTCAAAAACAATTCACTCGTAAGGAACATTTGGTCAATCATAAAAGGCAGCATACAGGCGATTCACCGCATAAATGCCAGTATTGTCAGAAACAGTTTACAAGGTAAAGTAAATATGTATATTACACCGTTCGTTACACCGAGCCAAAACAGATAACCGAAAAAAATTATTTTTCAACCCAGTACAAGTCTTATATTTTCGGTAATCCAGAAAATATTCAAAAATTTATTACATATGTAGTAAACGTTACAATATAATAATTACGTTACGTTCAATATTAATTTTTAAGTGCATAAGTATATTTTAAGTTCATATGTATAAAAGACTATTCTTTAACAGGAAGAATGGATATTTGAACACCTTGAAATTTATGTAAATTAAATTTTCCTAATACTGGTTTGAATAATACATTTATTCAATATAACGATAAATTTTATTGTTATAATCTTTCGGTTATCCGAATCGTGTTGGATTGGTGTACTTATTCAATATCGGTCCCTTTTCTAGACGCGAACATTTGAACAATCATGTTCGTTTACACACCGGCGATTCTCCCCATAAATGCGAGACATGCGGAAAAGCTTTTACACGAAAGGTGAGCTTTTTGATTTTGTGATTTTAATTAATGTTTGAACTGAACGAACTTAACTTTTCAATATTGTTTAATAGGAACACTTGACAAATCATATGAAACAACATAATGGAAGTACGGAGCACTGTTGTAATGTTTGTAACAAGCCATTTACTCGAAAAGAACACTTGATAAATCATATGAGTCGATCTCACACTGGCCAGAGACCTTTCAAGTGTGAAGAATGTGGCAAAACATTTCCGTTGAAGGGTAACTTACTTTTCCACCAAAGAAGCCACAATAAAGGGGTGAACGCAGAACGAGCTTTTCGATGTGACTTGTGTCCAAAGGATTTCATTTGTAAAGGTAAGATTTTCATTTATTTCAAATTTCAAATGATGTTTTCATGTTACTTTCACATAAGGTCACTTGGTGTCGCATCGGCGAGCTCATTTTGGAGAACGTCCTTATAATTGCTCCGAATGTACTAAAAAGTTTTGCGAAAGAGGCAACATGATACGACATATGAAAAAACATCATCCGAATATTCCCCTTCCAATCATACCAAAGACCCATCACTCAAATATCATTAAAGTACAAGGTAAGATTTGTAATTTCTATGTTAATTTTTACTTTAGTCATATCTTTTTCTTACTTTAGTTTCTCAACCAAATACATCTAGCATAGAAAGCACTAGTATTAAGTCAGAACCAGTGCCAATGCAACAAACATCCGTTGTTGTGAACGCATCAATTCCTGTTATTACCTCATCAAACAATATTGATAATAATAGTCATAATCAAACAAGTGATTCAATCACGACACACGCGAGTAATGCCATTCAAACAATTCAATACACGCCACACTCACAAATCCATCATCCTCATCAAATTCCATCGATAGAAACAATCAGGACGTCGCACAACTTATTACAACAACACCATATGCCGTCATTGGTAACATCTCCGCCACACTCAATCTCTACCGTTCCCACATCACAACAACAACAGCAAATACATGTGATTCGTGGACCAAATGACGTACTAATTTCATCTACTTCCCAAACTATTGGAAGACATGAGCTAACGATTCCTGTTACAATTATCCAAAGTACATCAAATGAACAAGTTGAGCAAGAACAACGATTGCATAGTAATGAGGTTGTCTATTAAAAGAAAAAATGTGTTCAAAATAATTTGAACTGGTACAATTCGTTAATTATAACACGGAAATGTTTTTTTAAAATGCAGAAACAAAAAACAAAGATTGAAGTCTTTCTAATTATTCTAAGCGTAAAATATTACAAATTAAGGAAATAATATACATATATATAAATATATATTTACTAATTCTATTAGAATAAGCGATGAAATTCCTTGAAGATATTATCTATATGTTAGGTTAAGGACTTTAAAAGTCATAAAAAAAAGTTTTTACCAAATTTTATTTGTGTGACATAACATTAATCGATTGAATTAAATACAAAATAAATTTGTATAAGCCCATAAGATGACATAACTTATACAATTATACATGTTAAATATGTGAGCTTTTGATTCCAGTTCTTTCAAATTATCTACATACATTTGCAAAAATTAAAATTAAATTAGAAAAAAACAAACAAAATTAAATTAAGTCATAAGTAGTCGAGCATTTAATAATGGTATAAATGTTAAAAATAAAAAATATGTTTTATAAGTGTGGTTTTTATAATGATGAAAATAGGAAGTAAATCAGATTCACATGCTACTATATTAGAAATTAAGCTTATTTTTAAGAATCAGTCGAATTGAGTTTATTTTCATGAAATTAATCAGCAGAATGCCATGAAGTCTTTCAACGTTCCTTATATTACAAATTATACAAGAGCAATCAAAAACTTTCATATATTTTTTGTAACAAAAAAAAAACCAAAGTTATTTAATCCGAAAATGATTTAAAACTATAAAAGCACAAAGGCCATATTAGAATATGAATTTTGAATTTTAAATAAGCAAGACGAAAAAAATTTTTGGTTGACTTTCTTACCATTTAATTTATAGAATTACGGATAAAAATTTTAAGGTTAATAAAAAAAACAACTTGATGTGAACAAATATAAACAAACGAAACAGTTACTAAATAATATCAAACTAATACAATAATAATAACATAGTAAATACATAAACCACCTTCAAAAGGTACAACAAAACAAAAATAAATAAATGTTCCAAATCATAGAGTTAAAGTAAGCTTTTAAAGCTAAAATAGTCCTACATTTTAAATAAGATTTAATAAAAATGAAAAACATATTACCGAAATAAAATCTATAGATCTAATTTTTATTGTCTTTTATTTCGACCGTTAATTGGGCAATGTTAATATTTCATGGCCCTCATCAGTTATAAGGATAGTATGTTCAAACTGCGCACTCCTCGCTCCATCAAGAGAAACGATCGTCCAGCCATCTTCCCATAACTCGCATTCAATGTCACCTAACGTCAAAATTGGCTCAATTGTAAAAGTCATTCCTGGTTGCATAAAGCCTCCGTAACTATTTTTTACAGGAATAATCTCTGGAGGACCATGAAAATACGAACCAATACCATGCCCCGTAAAATGAGGAAAAACATTTAGATTCTTTTTTTGAGCCAAATCTTGAATTACAGTTCCTATCGCATTGATTGCTTTATTTGGTTTGCATATATCAATTGCTGCATTTAGACATTCCTCAGTTGACTCTACCAAAAATTTTCCTCTGTCGTCAACATTCCCTATGAGATAAGTCTTAGAACAGTCTCCGTGAAATCCCTTGAAGAAAACAGTGATATCAACATTTATAATGTCTCCATCACATAGTTTCCTGTCATCAGGTATTCCATGACAAGCACAGTTATTAACACTTGTACAAATAGATTTAGGAAATCCCAAATAACGTAACGTTGATGGGTAAGCTCCAGCACTTATAATTTTGTCGTGAACAAATGCATCAATGTCATCAGTAGTAATGCCAGGCTGTAGAATTGAGGGAACTGAATGCAAAATATTTGCGGCTAGCCGGCAGCTTTCTCGCATTCCATTTATTTGTTCAGGATTTTTTCGTTCAACAGGACCGAGGGTTTTGGCAGGTTTAGTCATTGGTGTGAAGTAATAACTAGGCTTAGGAATATAATCAGGGACTGGTCGCTCATCCGAGACTTGACCTAACTCTGTGATGAGATTGCGGCATTCTCCTAAATCGTATCTGAAATGTTACGTCTGAGAAATTGATCTTTTAGTTACCACAATAATGAATCTTACTTATTTTTGAACATTGAAAAAAATGGCCGTGAATTTTGTTTTAAAGCTTTGGTGATTTTATGAGAAATCATTTTGACTAAAGCTGTTAATCCACTTTTTTCAGAATTCAAAATTCCCGAAGAAAAATTAATAAACAAATGAAACAGCTGTTCGGTAATAACTTGTACAAGACTCATGTTTCATTTCATCCAATATAAATGTTTGGATGTAATTTTTACATACATACTACATGCTTTGTGGAAAATTAAGTTTACCCCTTAATTTAAAAAATATAAAAATTGTAAAAAAATAAATAAATATACAATAGCTTTTTTTATTTCACAATGATATATTTTCATAAAATTTTTGTATATTTTCTTTTTGTCTTGTGCCTTTTGGCTATGTATATATTTTTTCGATATATAAAATCTTTAATAGCAATTGATAACGACTGATATGAATTTTTTAAATGTCTGTGTATCATTATAAATATCAAGCGGATAATCCAATAATGATTCAGTTCAAGTTCAACTCTCATACTAAGAACGTTAAAAAACTATCATAAATAACTACCGTCACGGTTGCATAAATATATTGTTTCAGGTGTCATTTGGATATGTTAAATATTTGAAGTGCTCAAAATTATTTTTTAATATTACAAATATTTAGCAGTGCGTAGTATTTAGTTCGAACTACTCTTCGATAAAAAGCTTAAAAATTGCAAATGCATCAAGTTTCAATATGAAGGTATTTTTAATTTAAAAGATAACAAGTTCATTTATTTTTTTATACTCGAAAGTTTTATCATAATTCTTATTACTTATTGACGTAGAGCTTTACATTACTAATATGTGGTCTAATTTTGATCGCACGTGGTCATTGTCTCACCGAGGATGAGATGACAAAAGTACTGGAAGATTACAATAAAAGCTCTCAAAAGTATTGCAATAAGCAAGTGAAAGCTGATTGGGATTTTCAAACTGATGTTGAAAATGAGGAAAAACGAAAGGCGGCGGTATGTACAATACATATGCATAATAAAAATTAAGAAAAAAAAAATTAATTCATAAAATCAAAAACTTATAAAAAAGTTCAAAAATTGAATTGAATTTAAAATTAATTATCATTTTGTCTAATCCATTGTTTTTTAATCTACATTTTTCAATAATTGTATCTTATCGAAAGTAGCTGCGATTGGAATTTATTTGTTTTTAACAAAAATTGTATTTTAGGACGCAGCTAATGTTGAATACGCGAAATTTCAATTGGATTGGTTCGAAAAGGTGTTCAAAGATGCAAATCCAGAAAATTTTGGAAAGATGAACAGACGTCAATTGAAACAACTTCAAAACATTGGAACATCAATCTTGTCTGAAAATCAGTTGGATGAGTTCAATAAAGTCGTTGGTCAAATGACACAAATTTACAGCTCGGCAACAATATGTCCTAAAGAAAAGCCTGTATGTGAAGATGACGAAAGACTTGCATTGAATCCAGGTAAAGAAAAAACTTTTACACAAAATTTTAGTAATATATTCAAATATATGCTTTATTTAGATATTGAAAAAATTCTTGCTGATTCACGTGATTATGATGAATTACTTCATGTATGGAATGAATGGCACTCAAATAGTGGCAAACGCATGTTAAAAGAGTACAAGCAGTATGTCCGTTTGATGAATATAGCGGCTGAAGAAAATAATTTTACTGATGCCGGCGAAATGTGGAGAGATAAATACGAAGATCCAAATCTTGTGGAGACGGTTGATCGCTTATGGAATGATATTGAGCCATTATACAATGAGTTACATACATATGTTCGTCATAAATTGGGTCAAATGTACTCAACTCATTTGAATAAGGATGATCCAATGATTCCAGCACATATACTCGGTAATATGTGGGCACAAGATTGGAGCAATCTATATCAGGAACTGAAGCCTTTTAAACATGCATCTTTGGTAGATGTGACACAAAAAATGAAAGAACAAGGCTATACTGCCAAAAAAATGTTCCAAATGTCCGATGAGTTTTATATGAGTCTCGGACTTCCAACGAGCAACATGAGTTATGGTGAGAAGGCCGTTATCGAGAATCCCGAAGGAGTTGTAATTGTGTGTCATGCTTCCGCTTGGGATTTTTGCGATGCCGAAGACTTTCGAATTAAGCAATGTACTGAAATAACAATGGGAGACTTTGTAACAGTTCACCACGAAATGGGTCACATCATGTATTACATTCTCTACAAAAATCAACCGTTAGTTTTGCGAACGGGCGCTACTCCAGCTTTCCACGAAGCTGTAGGTGATACAATCGCCATGAGTGTTAGCTCGCCAAAACATTTGCAGGCGATTGGACTTTTAACAGATTATGAGGACTCGGAAGAAGACAATATTAATGCCCTCTTTAGTATGGCCTTGGAGCGTCTTGCATTCTTACCTTTCGGACTTCTTGTGGATAAATGGAGATGGGATGTTTTCAGTAATGTTGTTACGGAAAATGAATGGAACTCACATTGGTGGCATTTACGTGAAAAATATCAAAAGGTCACACGACCAGTAAAAAGTGAAACAGACGATTTCGATCCGGGATCTAAATATCATATTCCAAATAACTCGCAGTACATTGCATATTTCATGGCGCATCTTTTGGAATTCCAAATGTATAAAGCATTGTGTATTGATGCAGGAGAATATGATCCAAATAATCCTATGTCAGAGCCGTTACACAAATGTGACTTTTATAAAAACCATAAGGCTGGTGACAGATTGAAAAAAGGGTTGTCCTTAGGTTCATCTGATGATCCCCATGTAGCTTTGAAAGCTTTGACAAACGAAGACGAAATCAACGCTTCAGCTCTTTTGGAATATTTCAAGCCACTGTTTAAATTCTTACAAGAAGAAAATCAGAAAATTAAGGAAGAACGAATGACTGAAATTCTTGAAGAATATGATACTAAGATTACAGCAATGTGCAATAAAGTCCAAAATGCCGATTGGGATAAAACAACTGATTTAGCAAATGACGAAAAGAAGAAAATTTACGAAGAAGCTGTGCTTGAAAACGCAAAGCTTAAAAAAGAGTATTACGAGAGGTATTTCAAAGGACAAAATCCAGATGACTATGAAGACCTATCTGTAAAGCGTCAAATTATGCAAGTTAATACATTAGGAGTTGATACTTTAAATGAAAATGATTTGAAAAACTTAACAGAAGTAATTGACAAAATGTCTACGACGTACGGTCAAGCCAAAATATGTCCATATAAAATACCGAATTGCAAAGAAGAGGAAAAACTATCATTGGATCCAGATTTGTACAAAATTCTAGCAGAATCAACGGATGCTGATGAAATGAAATATATATGGCAGGCTTGGCGAGAAGCTTCAGGTAAGCTTATGCGCGATGACTACGGAAAGTATGTAGAGTTAGTAAATGCAGCTGCAACTAAAAATCAGCGCAATGATTATGGAGAACTTTGGCGAGAAGCTTATGAATACGATAATTTAACTGCATCTCTTGAACGCATGTGGAAACAAGTGGAGCCTCTATACGATGAACTCCATTTTTATGTAAAAACAAAATTATCCGCAATTTACTCCGAAGTAAGTGTGCTTGATGATACAATGCCAGCACACCTTCTTGGCAATATGTGGGCCCAATCATGGGTCAATCTTTACGAGAAAATACGTCCATTTGAAAATGCCACAGATATCGACGTTACAGAGGCTATGCAAGGAATGTCACGGCTCGAAATGTTCCAAATGTCCGACAAGTTTTTCCAAGGATTAGGTTTGGAGTCAAATGAGATGAGTTACACTGGTCTTTCGATTATTGAAAAGCCATCAGATCGAGAAATTCAATGTCACGCAAGGTAACTTTAAGGTCTTTTTCTGTCTGAGTCTTTATATTTTTTTATATTTCAGTGCATGGGATTTTTGTGATGGAAAGGACTTTAGAATTAAAATGTGCACAAATATTAACATGGTTGACCTCATTACAGTGCACCACGAAATGGGCCACATTCAATACTTTATCTTATACAAAGATCAACCTAACGTTCTCAGAAATGGAGCAAATCCAGCATTTCATGAAGCTGTTGGTGATACTATAGCTTTAAGTGTTAGCACTCCGCAACATTTGACAAAAGAAGGTAACATTTACAATTCAAACCATCGTAAAACTTAATTAAAATCAACATGTATTTTTGGTAAAATTAAAGGTTTAATTAAGGAATATGAGCCCTCTTTTGAGAACGACATCAATGCATTATTTAAGATGGCACTTGAGCGTGTTGCATTTTTACCGTTTGGATATTTGATTGATAAATGGCGTTGGGATGTCTTTAGTGGTGCTGTAGAACAACAGAAATGGAATGAACATTGGTGGAACTTGGTTAAGCAATATCAAAAATTAGTACCACCAGTTTCTCGTGGCGAAGAATATTTTGATCCTGGAGCAAAGTACCATGTCCCCGCAAATTCTCAGTATATTGCGTACTTTATTGCACACATATTGGAATTCCAAATGCATCGTGGCCTGTGTATTGCAGCGGGTCAGTACGACCCGAAGGATCCTATCGAAGCGCCTTTACATCACTGTGATATTGATGATAGTAAAGAAGCCGGAATGAGATTGCGGTAAGTTTTTTAAGTTTTTTTTTAATAATATATATGACTGATCTGAACTTTAGTGCCGGATTGGAACTTGGGTTGAGTAAACATTGGTCCGAGGCTCTCAAAGCAATGACAAACGAAACGGAAGTAACAGGAGATGCTTTAATGGAGTACTTTGCTCCTTTGTACGATTTCCTTGTGCAAGAGAACAAGAAAGGACGTGAAGCTCAAATGCAGTCCATTCTTAAGGAACATGATATTGAGTCAAGTATTATGCTGAACAAACTCGTGACAGCTGATTGGGATGTTGCAACTGATGTCAATAATGTTGAGAAACAAAAAAAACTAGCAGAAGCTACATTGGAAAGTGCTCAATTTGCTCGTAAAAAGTTTGAAAAGTATTTTGCGAATGTTGATATTGATAGCTATGAAAATCCAAAAACAAAACGTCAATTGAAATATTTGACAAAATTAGGACTAGATATTTTAAATGACAATGACTTGAAAGACCTTACAGAAACAAAGAATCGTATGCAAAACGTCTATAATACAGCAAAAATATGTCCATATAAGAAACAGGAATGTAATTTGGAAGAAGAGGGACTAAGTTTAGACCCAGAGATTACAGAGCTATTGGCCACATCCACTGACTACGAAGAACAAAAGTGGCTATGGGAACAGTGGCATTCTAAATTTGGTGTATCATCTGGTGTTCGAAAAGATTTTGAGAATTATGTTAACTTGGTGAATAAGGGTGCTATGGCTAACAATTATGCAGACAATGGAGAAATGTGGCGTGAGATGTATGAAGACGAAAACTTTATTGAAAACATAGAAAAGCTTTGGACACAAGTTGAAGGTTTATATGATGAACTGCAAAAGTATATGCAGCGAAAACTGATGAGCATATACAAAGACAAAATGAACGCAGAAGATGTTCTCTTACCAGCACATTTACTGGGTAATATGTGGGCACAATCATGGGGAAATTTGTACGAAAGGACTAAGCCATTTGCTAATGGTGCTTTGATAGACGTTTCACATGCAATGGTTGAGCAAAATTATACTGCGAAAAAAATGTTTGAAATGTCTGATGAATTTTTCAAGAATTTGGGTTTAGAATCTAATAAGATGAGTTACACAGGAAATTCCATGATTGAAAAGCCATCGGATCGCGAAGTTGCTTGTCATGCGAGTGCTTGGGACTTTGCTGATGGCGAAGATTTCCGAATCAAAATGTGCACAAAAGTGAACATGGAAGATTTTATAACAGTTCATCATGAAATGGGTCACATCCAATACTTTATACTGTATAAGGAACAGCCCAATGTTTTCCGAACTGGAGCTAATCCAGGTTTTCATGAAGCGGTAGGAGACACAATTGCATTGAGTGTCAGTACTCCTAAACATTTGAAAAAGATTGGCTTATTAACTGACTACGAAGATTCCTATGAAAATGACATTAATTCATTGTATCAAATGGCACTTGAACGTGTTGCCTTCTTGCCCTTTGGATATTTGATAGACAAATGGCGTTGGGATGTCTTTAGTGGTGCTGTAAAGCAAGAGAATTGGAATGAACATTGGTGGAACTTACGTAAAAAGTATCAAAAAATTCAACCACCGGTCGAAAGAACTGAAGATGATTTTGATCCTGCAGCAAAGTTCCATATTCCAGCTGACTCCCAATACATTGCATATTTTGTTGCACATATTTTAGAGTTTCAGATGCATCGAGCACTTTGTATTGCTGCTGGTGAATACGATCCACAAAATCCTAAAAAAGCTCCCTTACATCACTGCGATATTGATGAGTCAAAAGAAGCTGGTAAAAAGTTGCGTGCTGGCTTAAAACTGGGATTGAGTGAACATTGGACTGTAGCCTTAAAAGAAATGACTGGCGATGAAGAAATCAAAGCGGATGCTATTCTTGAATATTTTGCTCCATTGAGAGAATTCTTGGAAGAAGAAAACAAAAAGCCAATTGGTACGTACGAAAAAAAAATCAACCTCCAAAATATCAATTATCCTTTTTATCTTGATTTACAGAGGAACCGGAGGAACCAGAACCAAGTCAATTAGTTCCAATCGTTGTAGGATCTGTTGTTGGAGGATTGTTACTAATTGGCCTGGTGACTTTCTTATTCATTCATTTCAAGAACAAGAACAAAACTTCACAACTCCCTACACCAGTGCCTGCAAGCAAAAACTAACACGGGAACAACGTGTATTTCATCATAATATTCAATTAATAAAACTTTTGATTATTTTAAATGATTCTCTGTTCCTGGATCGTTTTCCCATTCTTTCGCTTGCCACTCTTTGCATTCGTTCATACAAATCTGTGTGTGGTTTAATGACTCTCGCAAAATCCTTTTGATCCAGTTTGTAAATTTCACAAGTTTCTATTGCAATTATGGCAGCCGTGCGTCTACGATTTTGCTCAAGAAGACAAATTTCACCAAAATGATCGCCATCCTTCAAGTGACAAATTTCTTTTCCTTGAAGTGAAAATACAGCAGCCGTGCCCGATGCCATGAAAAACATGGAATGTCCTTCTGTTTCAGCAGCTATTATTACTTCATGTGGCAAAAAAATCTCCAGTGTAAGCGACTTGACAATGTCTTGAATTAGATTGTGCGGAAGACCGTGAAAAAGGTAGACATTTGTGATGAGTGCCTTGCAAGTATGAGTCAAAATTTCATCCTTTAATCTTTTTGAAAGTGTATTGATTATTAATTCTTCATTGAAATAGTTGTATTTGTATTTGTTTGAATAGTATAATAATATCTTCTTTTTCAAATACGCTGGAATTTGCTTCGCTCGAGAGTATACTCCAATTTCATTGTATAAAATCTCATACTGATTCTCCGATGCATCTGTAGAAATGATCATACGCATAACAGTAACAAAACAATAGCGAAAATATATGTAGCCTAGAATAATTATGATTACAGATATCGCCATCTCAACATCTGTATCATCAGTTTCGGCGCCAAAGCCACACGTTAGAGCCATTTTGGTTGTAATCGCGAAACTGCGAATGTACATTTCACAAATTGTTTGGTTTCTATCTTGAATTTCGCTCAATCGTTGCATGAGTGATCGTACAGTAATTTGAACTGAATCTGGTGTGATGGAAGTTTCAGCTGTGTATAGACCGGAGTCGTTAAGAATGTAACATAAATCAGGAAAGTATAGTCTAAAGCAGGCCAACCAGTGCAGAAAGAGAAAAGAAGTGAATGCTAGACGAACAAAAATCCCTGTTTTCTCTGACCAATTAAGAATTTTAGGTATAACATCAAAGTATTGATTTAGTTGATTGTATCGCACAGCATTCACAAGGTAAAAGATAGAAATTAAACGCCATTTCTGTTGGGCTAAGATATAGTAACAACTCTGGCCGTCGTCTAGGCATTCCACATGTGCATCGAACTTGGAAAATGATACAATCAAAGCGTAGGGTAGAGATCCAATAAAATCCACAAAGAACATTCCTCGCATATATTTTTTGAATATGGATTTTTTGTTTAGCACGACTTCACCAACATCGGTTCCGATGTATCCAGTACAAAACTTAAGTGCAATTTCGATGTACAATCCAGCGCAAAAAATCATGTCTACTATTATAAGAGTGTCCCAATCATCAGTAGACATTTCGCCAAAAAATTCCACCACATATGGAACAACAATCATAATGTACATCAAACATATGAATAATAGAATATCCCAATATTTTCGGAAGATGGACATGGGATGGATTGTAAAGAAAGAATACTTTATAATTTGTCGTTTTCGCTCTTGATTCACAGCTTTTCTGGATTTGAAGAATTTCTGTGTCTTTGGATGCTGAATAGATATAACTGTCAATTTACGATAAATGCGATGTATTTTTTGAAATAATGTGGAAAACGGAAGAACTTCTTCGAAAGATTTTTCATTTTCTTTGCGGAATCGACATCGGTGCTGTGTCATAATGACTGCTGTCAAAAGGAATACAATTAGATATCTTTGATAACCTACTTAGATCTGTTTCTCATTATTCTCTGAGCTATAAAATTTTGTTACAGTCATTTTCACTTTAAAAAAGCATTATTTCTTACACTACATTATAAGTAGAGTTCCTTTAAAAATAAATTTAGCAGCCAATTTTAGAAAAATTATCAACGGTCGATTAAAAAAAAATAAGATTTGAAATATAAATTGAAAAAAAAGACCACATTAAGACCACGAAGAACCTTCATCAAAATTAAAATGATTTGGTTCGCTTGTATTATAATTCGATGAATTCAGTTGAATAAGCGTAGTTTTATTAAATTGAATTATCCCTTGGATTTTTTGCTTGGTTATTATTTAAACGACATTCAATCATTTAATTTAAAATCGTTTTATTTTTATTACAAGTTTGATATTTTATTAAAACATGAAAGTAAATTAGGTACCTAACTAATTAATATAAGCTTCAATTAGACAAAAATAAATCGTTTAGTATTAAATAAAATTTAGTTTTCATTCAATCAGTAGTAGATATAAAAATTGTTTTTATGAAACTTTTTTAATAATGGAATCACTTTCCCCATTTTTCTTATTCTTCTTCATGTCTGTATTGCTGTCTGATGAAAGAGATACATTTTCCGTTAATTGTTTCCTATTATAAACGAATACTTTTTGTTGTTGAACTTATAATGTGCATTCCACATTTCTTCTCGTATTTTTTTTTTTATTTAATTCGAATGAAACATTCCAATACTCTTCTGCTTGAAAATTTGTGGAAATGCAATAAATACAAAAGGCGGAAAATCAATTCGTATGCGGTTGTCAATCTGCCAAAATGAACTTTTTCTTGATCAATAAGAACAACTTTTGTGAATTCTCGAATATTTAGACACATTTTTATTTTTCCAGGGAGTTTATTTTGTTGATTTCATTGTCCGTTTTTCATGTTTGGGCAGTGAAAGTAAATTGCAGATACTGTATTCACTGCTTTTCAGCTTTTTTAAAACTTTACATGGGATTACAATGAATTACTGAGCGATAAAAATTATGTAATAAACCTTGATAAGACTCAAGTTTATTGGTGGCTGTTCCCTCTTTTATTCACTTGTCATGTAAAATTATGTTGATTTTTATTGTCCCCAATGAATAATTATCGGAAAGTAAAATCTTTCGACGTGAGTGTGAGTGGAAATTCTTACAAATTGACTTTCACGTGCATAATTTGGATGAATTTAGAGAAAGATTAGGAGTACCTGATCTGAATAAGAATACAAAAAATACCCTAAGTAAAAATTGAACAAATGTCAAGGATTTGCATTCCAATAGAGAGTTAACAGTAAAAATGCACCCTTACTCGGTGATTTTTGATTAAGATACCGCATCCATGAGGGTTGATGTCTTCTTTTTTCAAATGATTTTATGTTATCGCTTTAGTGTCTCTTTTTGGCGAAATGCAATGTCGTCGAAGATTTATAGAAAAAAATACAAAAGTTCAAATAAATTATCATCCTATTGAGAATTACATTGAGAGTCTATTTTGGTACATACTTATTTATCGACCGTATTGTGAAGAACAGGGAATTAAACATCTGTTAGGGACATCAAGTTCATGTGGGAATCATTATAGTATTGTTAGATACGTTTGTTTAAAAGTGCAAAGTATAGTAACAAAACAATAAAGACATTTTATTCAGGTTGATGAGCTCTGTTGACAATGCAATGATTTGTTCATCAACTCTTGTCTGTTTAATGAACATGCTTTTTGTATTAAGTCATCATTAATCGAAAGAACATATTACCCTAGATAAGGGTAGATTTTTAAAAAATATATACATTGATAATTATTTTCATCAGAAGCAGTTTAAGTGTTAAATGAAATCCATCTTCTTGTATGTTGAAGGTGTTAAATCCATTTAATTGAATACAAATTTTTTTCACTAAATTCTCATTACTACCCTCTTTTATACAAGTACTTACATTGTCACTTAGAAAAAAAATAATATATTTATTTCTACTATGAGCTTTATACTGCCCTTTTTAATTAAAAATTATACACACATATTTGTGTTCATCAACAGTACGAAAATTTAACATAATTAATCTTTATTAAAAATTAATTTTCTTCCCTTTATAATTTTTCTTTGAGGCAAGCTTATTATTTTTCATTTTTTCTTATTTCTATTATACCTATTTTTTTTTAAATATAAAGAACCACAACTCAAAACCATATTCAAATGTTAAATAAATAAGACAATCATTTTTTTTATAACTATATAACTTAAAATGAGGTGAGGTATTTATCCTAACTAAAAAAAAGTATTTTTTTCATGATGAAAAGTGACTATTATTCTCAAAGCACAAAAGTTAAAAGATTGTCTGGGTTATCTCTATGATAATTACACACGTAGGGAGTAATAAAAAGTAGGGATTGTATAGCTTTTATCAACGTTTTCTTTCATTGAGTTATATTTTCTTCTTTTTACCGAAGAGACAGTACGAAAAAAAATAAATTCTAATTTGTTCAATGGTGATCCCAGTGATCCCTTAATGCGTATACCGCGATATATTCAAATGGGGGTTTCAACTAACTTTATTTTGTTTTGTTTTTATTTTTTCTATCCCACACACACACACACACACACATGATGGTACAATGGATTATTTTTGTGTATTCTATTAAAACTGTAGGCCTCTTATTGACTAAATTATTCGCCTCTGTGGTCAGAACGGAAAACAATCATTTTGCTTTCAAGAGTCCTCTGGTTTAAGAAAATTTCATACTTGCTTATTGTTTTTCCCAACTGTAAATTGTAACTATTATTTTAGTTTTGTTTGAATTTGTTCACATTGAAATCGTTAGATTATACAGTAAAATAAAAGTGAAAACCAATTGCAATAATAAAAGTTAATGTTGTTTAAGTAACTTCATCCAACAGGAATAATGAATGAATTTATTCATTGGTTTATAGGGATTATCTTGTTTTTTTCTTATTTTGTCTGATGGTTGGACTAACATCGTCTAGATACAATTTTTTTCTGTTGTTTATGCAGATCGAGGTTCAGCTCCTTAGAAATAGAAATACGTCTATAAAGAGATGGTGAACCTTTTTTGTTTATTTTTTTTTCTTTCTAATTTCTAACAAAATGGCTTTTTCAAACAAAAAGGACACTTTGCCAGAAAATTCATCATAATGTAACAATGAGCACAAGATTTTCATACAAATTTTCTATTGCATCCCCTTAAAGAAGCGGAATATAGTGTAGAATTGAGTTTTAATGTTTCCCCTGAGTAAATGAATCTAAACTGGGTTGTATCATTTTCACGTTTTTCATATTTATTTGAATTTACTATTTTTTGAACCAGCGATATGACGTTTGTTCTGTTTTTTCGACACAAAATTGCGAACAAAGAAATTTGAAGGGAAGTTTTAAATTAAAAATCAATTTTCTAGTAAAATGCACTTAGAATATTTCCTGTCTTTTTTTATCAGCTTCTATTTCACAAGAATTTAACACAGATATAATGAAATAAACGTAAAGCACAACAAACAACAAACAAACCATAATACATACGGAAAATTGTGCACAAAACACATCAAAAAGCATTTATTTTGTCGATATTTACACAATAATTTAAGAAAAAGGGGGGTGGCAAAATTAGGGGACAAAAAACTCTCTGTTCTAAACATATAAAAAACTCGAAATGTCATGGAAACCAATTTTATCAGCTACCGAAAATTTGACGAGGAACAAGGAAATAAGAAAAATTGATAAAAATGACAAAGCATGTCATAACGTTGCAGAATGTGAATTAGGATGTTGATGAAAAACACATAAAGCGAAACAAACAACATAAATAAAAATATACCTTATTCAAAGTAGAATTATAATGGGGAAATTAAAAATTATTGAAACGAGAATGAATTGCATTCGTTGATAAAACAAATGACTTGACCGCATTTCAATGAGTTCAATTCCATGATTTTTTCCGAAAATTTTTATTATTTTCACTTTTCATGTTACTCCCCTGAACAGTTTAAAATTTTAAAGTTTTCGATTTTCCATGAATTTTTCGAATTTTCCCGAAGTTTTCCCACTAATTTTCATCAACAACATTTTCCAACGGAAGAACACTAATTTAAATTTCCAACGAATATGCTGTCAAATCTGTCATTTGAAAAGAATTTGTCAAACTTGCTAAACAAAATTAAAGTGGCACACCACACAGACGGACGGACGGATGTCGTCCGTCTCATAACGAGCACAATACCGCATTCTTTTCAAAAAAAAAAAAAAAAAGAAATGCGGTAAAAAAATTATAGAAGGTTTTAAATTCAAGTAATTTTGTCTTTTTAGATTCAATGAAAGTATTTTTCTCAAAATTTACTTGAAAACACTTTTTTTTATGTATACTTCAATAAGTTTTCCACATATTACTTTTTTTCAAATAAATTTTAATACTTTTTCAAAATTATAATGGAAAATCTTCGACATGTGGAGTTTTTCACGAAGAAAAATCATTGTTTGCAAAAATGATTTACAGCCCATTATCTAACGATTATTTGAACACCGAGATACATTCAGTCCTTGTCGCGTGCTTTCCTTAAGTGCAACAGAATCCGGTTTGGCAACCGTTCTCTTTGATATCCTACACACAGAATAAATAATAAAATCATAGACTTTCTCTTTTCCACGAGTACGTAAGTAAAGAAGCACAAAATAAATACAAAAGAACAAATAAAAATGCACTTGAAAAACATATTTGAGTGTTGTAGGAGGACATTTGTTGGATTATTTGTCATACGTAAAAACATAAGTGGATGAAATATGGAGAGGAGGGTGCGAACTGTATCAAATTCGACAAAAATTTATTTGTTGGATGTTTATTTTGGATTTGGATTCGAAATGCATGCCGGTGGCCGTTGGACTGGGATAATGTGAATGGCCTTGTGATGTGTTATGTATGGTAAGATAAAACATTTCACAATTTAATGAGATGTGAAAAATATATCTCTACTTTTTGTTGTATAAAAAAGGATGTTATTCCGACAGTTTCCACTTAATAATGTGTATCAACACTTTGCATTCCTATTGAACCTATTTATGTATTTATTTGTTACAAGTCCACTATTATTCGGTTTGTCGCAACAAGACGCATATCTAACTTCCATTAAAATTCTGAATTGAACGAACGCCAAATTAAAATATTTTTATTGGCATGAATTCGCGTCTAGTCTAGCCAAAGATGAAAAATGAAAGTCATCGTTTCGCCTCAAGTGTCAATGATAAGGCAATGTTATGTTGGTTCGATCCATTGGAATATTCAAGGGGTTGCTCTAAAAAAAGAGAAGCTTGATTAGCAATTAACCGACTGTCTCTATCGGCAAATCTAGAAAAGAAATTCAATGAGGGGTTCCTAGAATTTGATGATTAACCCCAAAAATGTTACTTCATTTTTCATCACTTTCATGATTTTCTGAGTTTCGATGTGAATTTGTTGTTTTCGAAGAGGGATTTAAGTATAATCGAGGGGGAGCATTTTAGCCTCTGGGACAGATGTTTCGATTCACGTAAATTTACTCATTTTATAAAAACAAATGAAACGACACAAATCTTTTAATAATCCTTTAATTGTTATTCTATCTATTTATCTATGTTCAAGAGTTTTTATGCATGACTGACATTTGCAGAGAGGTGATAAAATTATATTTTGGGAGGATTTGTGGCATGTTTCTTTACAGCATGTATCTATCCTAGAGTAATTAGTCATCAAAAAAATAATCCACTTATGTTTGTGGGGTTTAAAACAATTTCAGAGAAAAATTTGAATCAGAATTCCGAAGTAACACAAAAAGCAATCAATTGCAATCAGTATAATAAACGGTTCATTGTCCTTTTTATCAACCCTCGCTGAATATCGATGCATGTAATGTTCGGAAGCATAACATTTTTGTTTTACCTAGAGAAACAACCGGTGTAAATTGATACCGACTGTCAGTTCAACTATGTGTCTACAAAAAATTTCGTGCGTGTCCTTTTTTCATTTAAAAGAGTCGAATGTCCACTTTGACGCCCTTCCCTTAAGTGATCCTTTAGTTAGATTTTTACAGTTTAGCACCGCATGTGTTACACTTTTCATAGCACTTGTGCGACAATAATTTACTATACCGACCAAAAAGTGTACACTCAAGATACTATTGAAATGATAAAAAATACATTCTTTGAAGACGACGTCAACGTTAGCGGACACGGGTACAAACAATATTTTATTGATTGAGTCTTTATTATTATTTTTTTTTACTTTTTGAAGGGGGAACTTGTGTTTTTACTCATTTTCCCCTCTAGGGTCAGTAAAAAATATATCAAAATATGTCTGCCATTAGATGAATTTTTTTCTTATCAGAAAAACGTGAAAATTTATGACCATTTCCTACCATAAAGTTCATGCAATGACCTTTCTTGTCTTATCAACTTTTATAAAAAAAAAGAGAAAATGAGTATTTGTGCTTAGAAATTTTTAATTAGATGTACCTTTTAAAAAATGTTCATGTGTGAATAACCATTTGATATGTCATAAAAAATATATTTAGTAAGAAGTCTTATTCTAAAAGTACATCAGTATAAAAATATATGATAAGGAGCGAAAAAACTAAAAACTCGTTATTGATTCAAATCACGCACTATACTATTAGAAAGGGAAGGTGCATGCAAGTCTTTTGTTACTTTAATTCTCATATTTATGTAGGGAAGTCCTTTTGAAGACAAAGACTATTGTCTTAGGAAAAAAATTTGTATTCTAATGAAAAAATCGGAAAACATCAAAAGTATTTAAAAAGACTAAATAACAAAAAATAATTATTATTTCTTTGAGTATGAATCACGTCAATTTTACGCGCGTGTCAAAACACTTCTGATTTCATCATTGTCAACTTTTGTGTGAGACATAAAAAAAAATCACCCCTTATTTGAATGTTTATTTATTTACCAATTTTCTACGCACGAATAAAAATGAGACGTTTATTTCAAGTGACAAAAAGATGTTTATTTCTACATTTTTATTTAAATATTTTATGATTTTTAAATAAGATACTGTTGTGTTAGTCAGTGCTCTGTATTGATGAATAAGTGCTTCTTTAAAAGTTACAAATGCGCAACAGCTCAATCATACAAGATTATTCTTTCGAGAAAAAATGATGTTCAATGCGCAATCAAATGTTTCCTGTATTTGCAACAACAATCTGTGACAGTGCTCAATCATTGACTCACATATTTTTCGCATCACTACGTCAATTAATACGACACAATATTTCACATTTCATCGTAGTAAAAAAAAGAAACGTTCGAGTGTTAGTGGAAATTTTGAAGGGTAATTGTCCCTCGCACTTTCAAATTAAAAGGGAAGTAAATACATATAACACTGGTGAATTGTTATGAATATCTAAGTACATTTATTCACACTCAAAACTCAAATGCTGTATTTTGGATGAGTTGACTAATTGATTTGAATTTAATTGAGAGTGATTGATTTCTGGGTATTGCATCTTTTTTCGTGTTTTCGATGAAAATAAAATTTGGAGGTATGTTCACCAATGAATACTAAGCTTGATAATATCAATCCTCCAATTAATAGGTAAAATCCTCCAAGTAGATGTTTCAAGTTCAACGGATCGTGTTTTGGGGAGAAATGGTATTTGGCAAAATAATCATCAGTCACAGACCGCTTCCATTTGATAAAAAGCCCGTTATTTCGTATCTTTATTATGTTAGAATCGATTTCTGATGCCAAAACAGAAATCTTCTGCATGTAGATGCTTTTAGGAAATGCTAGAAATCGCTGTTTAGAAACATAAAATGGTAAGCTCATATGGATGGCTTTGTTGAAATATTTAAGTTTATCATAATAACCTAAAAATACATATAATTTACTGGAATCATTGAAATATTTCAGGAAATCGTACTGATTGTCATTATCTAAAGTAACAATTCTTCTTTGGTCCTTTACAACATTTAAAAACTGTTTGTTGATATCATAGGTTACGATCGTATATCCGGCAGCTAAAAGCTCTTTCAAAGTGTTGTGGACTTTATCGGGTCTCTGAGAAGTCATTGAAGAAATGACAAAGCCCTCGTACAGCATTCGAAGGAAAAATGCAAACAACATCCATGAGACAAAAATATATCTTGCAAAATTTCGTTTTGGATTTTCTTTAACTGCAATCCCCAAAAGGGCTCCATAATAATTCAAAATTGGGGATGTGATATTTTGTCCGATAACAAAACTTTTAACTAACTTGCAATTCATAAAGTTGTTAAGAATCGTGAGAAAAAGGGCTAAAATGACCAAAAAACTGCTCAACAGTATACCTGGTTTTCCATTTAACGGATTCAAAAGTCTTTCAAATGGCCCGAATATCTCCTTTATTGGTACAATCCAAATGAGTTGCTGTTCGGCAAAACTTTGTGAACGTGTAAAGCTGCTCAAAAGTGCTGGCGTTGGAACAAAAGATCCAATAACTAAATGAACTTGCTCTTCGGCCAACATTTGCCATCCTCCTGTCATATTTTTACCATCTCCACTTACCCATTCGGTTTCCGGCACGACAATTTCTAGAGTGAAATTCATGCGATCTGCAAGAAATTTCAACAAAAACGCGTCTTTTCCGGTAACATCATAATGACCATTAGCCATTGGATGCAGCATTATAGATGGAGGATTTTCAAAAAGCGCGACCCTTACGGAACACATGTGCATATTCTTTATTTTATTAGGAAACAGATCCAGTTTTTCTGGGATGTTTATCGCAAAGCTGGAGTTATGGAGTAGAACTGCTTTAAAATTGTTACAATTGTTATACTGGAATGGAAAATAGCTATAAGTGACAACGTAATTTATTTGGTGAATATAATTTATAATGATGTTCACAATCCGAAGCTCCCAAAATAAAGAGAATAATTCATCTAAACAGCTTATATCGGAAAGTATTACCAAAAATTTACTTCGAATAACTTTTTTGTTGTTCTTTAATGCTTCCTTTAAATGCCTAGAATAATTATTTTTTACATTTTAGAACAAAATAAAGTTACATCATACATATACCGTGAAGAAAGACAATCGTGGATGAATATCAAATAAAAACTTATCGTTTTAATCGCTTTTCCATAAAACACTGCATTGTCACGAAAAGCTTCGTTTAAAAGTTCTGACTTGATTGCATCAAACTCTTTACTCAATGGATTTTCAGCTAAATCAAGAACGGTAATAGTTTTGTAAAACTTGAATCCATATTTTTTGGTAATCTGGATTAAATAATTTGAGACTTGATTATTTCGTTTAAATGGTTGGATACTGCAATTAATTTGAAGTGTTGATAAAATAATAAAAAAATATGAAATCAATACAAAGAATTTCATTTTATAAGAATTTATGTAACAAATTTCTTCGAAAGTTCAACAAATACTAAGCCTTTTATCAATCATACTTTGAATAGTACTTTATATTAACTTCTAATTAAATTAATTTTATTGATTACGATCAGAAAAAAACTGATAAAAATTAAAATGAACACAAAGAAGAGTTTTTTCATTAAATCTAATAGTGTTACAGTTAGATCGAGTGTTATTTTATTGAATTTATTGTAAAAAAGGTATGCGACACTTGAAACATTAATTACTTAATTCTTTTGTATTGATTAAATTTCAAAAATAGTTTGCTGATAATAACACTGTACGTCAAAAATTAAAAAGTGATTGATTACCTATTTTTAATTGCTCTATCATATTATAATAACTTTCGGACCTGAAATCAATATAAATGTATTACATGCAAAAACAATGTTTATTTTAGTTGGGGTTTAACTTTCATTTGAATCGCATCTTCTTTAAATTTTCACTAGCAAATCATGAAGATTTTGATACATTTTTCTGTTTTCGTAACACTAGTTGCCTGTATTGACCTTAAGTGCGACATAAATAACAGAATTCCAAGTGATCCAAAGTTTTGTACTATATCAAATATAAAATCAAACAACGAAACTGACGAATTTATGACGTATCTAAGTGGAAAATATGAAGAAGTTTCTGTTGAAAACTCGTTAATAATAAGACTTCCGAGAGAACTTCTCCAAGGAAATAATATTATGACTCTTCGGATGGAAAATTGTGGTTTGAGAGTAATATTAGCCGGAACATTTAATCATGTAACGCTATTGAAAAAACTTTATTTGTCCGGGAATAAGCTTGAAAATATTGAAAAAGGCATGTTCGAGGGTTTAACTACGTTACAAGTACTTGATTTAGCTCAAAATAAGATTAAAAAAGTAGCTACCGATGCATTTTTTACATTGGATAATCTTGATTACTTGAACTTAGCAACAAATAAGTTGACAAAACTTAATCTCACATTGAATGAACCCTTTGGCATGACAATTGATTTAAGAGATAATGCTGACCTAACTGAAATTGAATACACTTGCGACGATGGACAAGATAGATGCAGTCTTTTGATTATAGATGATAACACAGTTGATTTAACGTGTGACATGAAACATCAATATATGGACGGCGTTTGTATGTTGCAAGAAATTCAAACAACAGAAGACTCCGTGGCTCGAGTTAATCGGAAATTCTTTGAAACCAACTCTGGTTATTATCATTCATCGGTTTTGAACACCGAACACTTTAAAGAAATCATATTTATCAACTCCGATTTGTTTGACTTACCTCCGGTATTGTTTGAGTTTTATAATTATTTGGAATATTTGAACATGAGTGACAACAAAATACGCACTTTAGCACATGACACTTTCGAAAATGCTTCCGTTTTAGTGGAATTAGATCTTTCACACAATTTAATATATGAGGTGGGTCCAAATGTATTTGTTGGTGCAAAGGAATTGGCTGTTGTTGATTTGAGTCACAATCGCATTGAGAATGTGGACAAGCATGCATTTTTTATGCTCAATAAATTAACAACTCTGATATTATCTAGTAATCCTTTAAAATTCATCGAACTGGAACTGCGATTCAGTTTTCCCTTGGTATTGAATGTTTCAAATTGCAGCGCTAACGTTCTTCGTGTAACAAGTAACACTGAATCCTACATTATGCCTTTTAGTTCGAGTGTTGTGGATGCTAGTAATAACGAGTTGACTGAAGTTGATTTGTTAAAGGATGGACCAATCGTTTCAATGTTATTGGAAAATAATTTTGGCAAATTAGATTTATCAAATGTAACAAATATGAGGTCATTAACAACGCTAAGTTTAAGAAACTCGTCTAGTACCATTATAAAAAATGAAGATTTTACATCAATGTCTCAATTGGAGAGCCTGGATTTAGCATACACAAATTTAAAGTTGAAATATGGCTTGTTTTCATCCGAATCGAAACTAAGAAAACTTGACTTATCCGGTAATCCAGGATTGGAATTAAATTTTCATAAATTGGGAATGTTATCAGAGCTTGAGGAACTGCTTTTAGATGATAATGAATTACAAACACTTGCAACTTTTGATCTTGTAATGTTGCTGCCTCAACTGAAACAAATTTCGTTTCTCCAAAATGACTTTGATTGCGATTTGTTGGTCAAAACTATTCTCTCACTGAAAGAACGACACATTGAGGTCCAATATCCCAAAAATGATGAACAGGAAAAGGAGAAGGATAATGTAAACGGAATCCGCTGTAACAGTCCGAGCAAGTTGCAAAGGGACTATGCTTTGGAGCAGCAAATAGATCGACTTGAAAGAACATTTTTGACGATTTATGCGCTTAAAAGAGCTTATTTGTAAAAATAAATACTT
Source organism: Culicoides brevitarsis (assembly GCF_036172545.1). Classification (NCBI taxonomy): domain Eukaryota; kingdom Metazoa; phylum Arthropoda; class Insecta; order Diptera; family Ceratopogonidae; genus Culicoides; species Culicoides brevitarsis. The sequence goes on along the minus strand of NC_087086.1, from coordinate 21,532,670 downwards.
GTATAACAATTTCGTCTTATGTGTTATTTTTTTCAACTACTGCACTGCTTGTTCATCTAGTAACTCACACTCACTTAGAGAGGTGGTAAATCTGAATTAAATTAAGTATTTCCGCCTTGTCAGGCCAACACAGCTACGAGAGACTAAAAATGCCCTAATTTTGCACGCACTGAAACCAACTCTCTTTAGAACATCTCTTCGTACATGACACTTGATTTATTTAATGAGGTAATAAGTTTGTATGGATTTAAAGACCGTGTATGATAAAAATCAAAAGTGAGTGGATAATATGAATTATGTTGGAATAACAGTGATAATACGAAATGAATTCAGTTGTGCTCTTATCTTTGAACCGAACTGACCTGACAAAAATTTTCGTGAAATTTTATTCTCGACCGAGGTCGTTATTCACCATTTGCAGTTAAATTTAAATAAATTGGCGTCAATTGTTATTGTTGTTGTTTTGTGATAAATAACTAGAAAACACAAATATTTGAACTTTGGAAATAATATAAACAATTATATTTTATCTTAGCTCAAACAGACTATGTCGATTAGTGCAAATGAAATAGAAGATGATGAAGAAGATAATTTTAAATGCTTAAATTTGACCTTAATATTTAGTTGAATAAAGTTACAACGTGTATTTAGAATCTTGAGGCAAAACTGGTGTCGTAAAAAAGAAAACAAGAGTTAAATTGTAAAATGTTTAGTAGAATTAAAAGGTGACTCAACTGACTTACATATTGACAAATTTGAGCGAGACGTGGAAAATCAATTTTTTGACTTATTAGAAAATGAATTACTCGAAACAACAAACAAATTTTAAAAAAATCGCCCAACTATCGGTTTTTGATAATTTTAGTCTTTTTGAAAGAACAAGCCTCGAGTATATAATTGCCAAAAATGTGGTTTCTCACATGTCGCTCACGTTTACCAACACGTTTTATCTATATTTTTCTAAATATTTTTTTTGTATTTTAGATTGCATCTTACACTATTCCTAATTTTGCACTGCCTGTGTTTTCCTGTTCGATCGACATACTTAACATGTAATGAATCTCAACGAGGCATTAGAAGTGACACATGTACGTTGACTAACATCAATGATATTTACAGTCTTCGGAAGCCTCTGATAATTCCTAGTGGGATAAAAAATGTAATTTGCCTAAATTCTAATCCCCGATATTTTCCATCGATTGTGTTTGAAACGTATCGTCAGCTAGAGAGATTTACCGCAATAAATTGCACCATCTCAACGTTCGTTACACACCAATCGACCCCGTTTGTACGTGCCTTCCAACTAAAAGAACTGAATCTATCCCGTAATTCACTGCGGCAACTCGTCAATGGACTTTTTCACGGAGCTCGTCGTCTACAAAACATAGATTTGTCTTATAACAAAATAGATTCGATTCATCCGGACACGTTCAAAGAATTGCGATATTTGAATCACTTGAATTTGAGTCATAACTCTCTCTGGGGCCTAAATCTGGTTCTGAATGTTGTGCAACCGATGCAGCTAATTGCAGTTCACAACCAAATCACAACACTTGGAATACAGGGCAAACACGGTAAATTTTTTCCAAGTAACATGAATCTTCACTTAGATGTAAGACACAATCGTATAACAAGAGTCAATATTCCACCCTATTGTCCTGTCAAAAGCATCTTTTTGGACCACAATCATTTGAACCATGTCAGCAGTGTAGCCAGAATCAAACGACTAATTCGATTCAGTTTGTATTACAATCCGATATTTTCACCGGAATTCATAAGGAAACCATATACGCCGGACTTGAACTTGCAAAAGTCTCTTTATGTCCAAACACGCGACAAAGGAATTATGCCAGTGGAGGCTCCACCATCAAACTGCACCGGAGAATTTGAACGACATTATTGCCTGAATAAGGGAACGTGTTTCAGCTTTGCGATAGACTTTAAAATTATTCTCTTGTCTTGCAGTTGTCCAGATGATTTTCACGGAGAACGGTGCGAAGAGAAAAGTACTTCTGCGAACTTTGGGCGTAAATCAAGTGGACGTGGCAGCGGTGGTTATCCCTTAAAATAGACATTAAACACTATTAATTACTTGCGAATAATTACATTATTCTGGACACACACACACACAGATATTTGTCGACTGGTTGCATTGCATTTTATAATAATTATTGTCGTACTTTGTACATATATTAAAATGAATGAATGATAATAAAATTCCCTTGTTTCAATTTAACATTTAACGATTTAAATTAATTACCTTCCCAAATACAACTATAATTAATGTTTTTGTACGTCTCTCTTTCTATGTTCCGACCATGAGTGTGAGCAATGCAATTTTATGACAACAATGATGATATCCAGAATCCTTCGGTGCACATACTTTGGGGGAAATTGAGACAAAATAAACCATAAATTACAGTCCCCGAATACCACTGTCTTTGTTTATTTACTCACTTTCTAGCGTTTCTCACTATTTCTCATAACAAGCGGCCGACATAAGTGCTATTTAGTGGAAAGGTAAGATCAACTTAGGAGGTAATTGTTTATGTTTATGTCATGTTTGACAAATGTTGTTGAATTTTCAAAGTGATAATGCAAAAACAAAAAGGAGTAAAATTATGAGTCTTACAGACAAACGGGAGATTTTATTAAAATTATTTAAATTTTCTTCTTGAATAATTTATTCTATATTCTTTAATTTTAGAAGATCTTAAAAAACTCTATTTTACATTAAACTATTACAAAAATTGACATATTTTTTAAAATTAGATGTCTTCTATTAAATTTATGTATATGAAAATATTTTTTAAGTCACGTGGTCTAAATTATTATGGCCCAGTGCTTTGTTTTCTTCAATTTTGATTTAAAAAGTTTATAAATAACATCAACGAAAATTAATTTAATGTAAAAAAATATCAATTTATGGCATGTAAAACGTTAAAACATGAGTTTAACGAAACTTTAAAAAAATAGCATGTAAATAATCGAATATTTAATTAAATTTATTCGCCTTAGTACCTTAAATCTTTATTTTTTATATTTAAAAATAGATTCTAGGTTAAACAATACCTATAAATGATTCGGTATCTGATATTATTTTTATTCAGCAATCCATTGTAGAGGAAGTTTGCTGTCGTAATTCCACAAAAAATATCTCTTCTCTCTCTATCCTCTTTCATTCACATTTCTCGCACGCACACACTAACAAAAAAATGTAAACAAGAACTCCATTGAACGAACATATGCCAACAAAACTGGTTCTCGGAACGTATCCAATGTACCTATTCAATTTCATTAAATAAAATGTTTGAGTAAAAAGAGAGACTCTCTGTTATGCGCACAAACACAACGAAAAATAAAACACCGGGAAATCATCACATTCATAATAACAAACCATCGAAGAGCATGACAGTTTGTGTAAGGATTTCGTAGTGAGCGGACCGGGTTTTGCTGGATTATTGGCTTATATGAATTTTCTATTAATCAATGTTGATTTTCACAAATTAATAGCAACGAGAGGAAAAAATTAAGTAAAAATAAATATGTTTATAAATTTTAACAATAAGAAAAAAACATAAACACTGCCATTTAATTTTAAGTGTTAACTGCCAACAAAGAGTAAATTTTTATTAAAAATTTAATCATAAAAATATCAATCAATGAAAAGGAAAAAACGAGTGATTGATTGGACGAAAAATAAATAAATACAAAATATTTAAATGGAAAAATAATAAATAAAAAAGTTGATTTATGGAACCGAAAAATATGCAAATATAATGTTGGTAGTGGCTGAAAATAAATAAATACAAATAAATTGCCCATAAAAGTGTTGAAAATAAACAAAGTGTGTGCAAAAGTAATTAAACGGTCGAAAAAAAAAATTCACCAAAACCAATAAATAAATCAAAATAAACGACGAATTAATTGCTGTCACGTAAAAAATGACAACATTAGTTACTTTTATTGGATTACTCTGTCTAATTACGTGCTATGGAGTTGATGGCCATCTTAATTTATACCTTAACCAGCTGGAAGTTATGCGACTATTAGGTAAGTTTCAAAACTTTTCAAATTAAAAGTGTTTTTGAAAGAAAGGAGTGAAGATAACCTAAAAAATAAACTTTTCAAATATATTTTGCTCAAAAATGTGATTGTACTTAATAAAAATTTTATAAATGGATAAATTTTAATTCTGAAAAATAGAAAAACAAATTCTAAATAAAATAAATTGCAAATTTTTTAAAAAAAGTTCGATAAATTCTTAGTCAATGTTTATTAAAATTATAAAAAAGAGAAACATCTACAAACACAATGAAAGAACATCTTCTTGTATTTCTGCTTCCTACATTGTTCTTAAAGTGTTCAGCTCTTTTTTATGCTGGACCTTGTTAACCATTTACCACTAATACAGAGAAAGACTTGTTACCAAAATGAGCATGAGATTTATTTTCATATACAAACATACACACTTTTTATGCTTATTTTCTTCGATTGCTGCTGGATCTTGAACAACAATAGCAGAAATCGTGCAAAGAGAATGAATGTACAAAAAATGCAAGTATGGTAAATTTGTGTGTCGAAAGAGAGTCAAAAAGGTGAAGTTTTGTTATGAAAATAAAATTAGACACACAATAAGAGTTATATTTTAAATTTAAGCAAAGTCTCTTGTTGATTTGACTAAATTGATTTTCAAAGATTCATAGGAGAAATTCTGAACCATTTATTTTGAAATCAATCAAAAGTTGTATTATAACTTATAAATCAATTTGTGTCAATACTAAACCTCCTAGATTTACAAAAATTATATCAAACACGACAGTGTAGTTCATTTTTCTAGACAATTGACGTCTTTCTGCTTGTGTATGAAATAGCATGACATAAAAAAATGAGACTTTTTCTACCTGAAATTATTCCTAAAAAATTATTTAACAGTAAAAAGTAATCTAAAGTCATCTTTCACATGTTTTGTGTCCTTGATGACTGTTTCTACGGAAAAGGGACCAAAATCAATCTACATAATCCATGCAATATGTTCAGTATGTCTCTTTTTTGTAACAAAACTGAATTGACAATATTTCTAGTGTCTCGACAATTTCCTTTTTTTTAATATTTTGATAGATCATGAAAATTATAACCATTATATTATACATTTTTGTTCTTAAACTAAAATATTAGTTTTGAAAATATTGATTTCTAAAAACGATAAGAATATCAATTTTTTTGATTTTGACTGATAGTGACAGAAATTTTACGTCTTTTTCAAGATCTTTATGGATTAACAGTAATTCTCCCCTTTTTTGTTTTATCCTATAGAATTAAAGAACCTCTACTTCTAAAGAAGATTTTGCTCTTTTAAAGGAAATCACACTATGACACGAAATCCACTCGAACAAAAGCAATAAAATTGAAGTCAATAACAGTTATTTGTAGTGACGCAACTTTTTCTGTACCTACTTTTATTACTTACTGTAATATAATCTTCATTCTTATTCTTTTCAAAAGAAATAAGGATAACAAAAAAACTAATCATAAAATTTTTTCACTCTTCATAAAAAGGGCAAAAATTAAGAATAGAAAAACAAAATATAATTTCAGAGTTTTTGACAATAAAAAATCGTAAAATTTCTGATGTCCCTCTTGTCCCATTATATTTTGTTGTTTTTACGTTTTAAAATAGTTTTATAACTTCTCTTCAAAAAAAATCTAAATGCAACAGAAATTAAACAAATTGTTGTACGAATAAAATAAATCATTCTTAGACCAATGCATTGCGTCGCTTTTACTGTTGTAATTTGATCTAGTTCAAGAGCAAAAGTGTGAGAAACATCAACTTCTAATAATTAGAGTGATGACGTGCATACTAACGTTAACTGTTGATATTTTCAATATGGTGTTTAAAAGTTTTAAAAATTAAGCATTAAAACCGAATGTCTGGAGTTTAAAAACAAAATATAGTCGCACCAATGCTTATCAAGAAATTTCGTTTTTACAGATAAAAATTAACCTTTTTAACTTGGTTGCCCTTAACGTAATGAAAAACCATTGTGGTGCGTTACATTAAACCACATTTCAATTACTTTAATGTCCTGTCAAAACCGAACATTTTAGTAAATTCAGTCAATGTGGTTGCCTTTCCGATACAAAAATTGATGTCTCGACAATATTATTTTATTATGATGATTATTACGATGTATATTTTTGTGTTATTTATGTTTGTGTTCTATTGATATTTTATTCATCATTTTCGTTTCGTTTATGAGCTTGACTTGACACGCCACTAATAAAACGAAATTCATGTGTAGTATTTGTAAATATCAATATTTTTATTTATTCAATTAGTTGACTAAGCCATTAATTGATTTTATAATACCTAAAAGCATACAGAATACTAAAAAAAAACATAAATCATATAAAATTTTGTAGTCTCTCAAGAAAACAGAAAATTATCATGTTCATCATCATTTATCATAATTATTTTAAGCAACTTGTCTTTTAAACACAACAAAGTTTATCTTGTTGGTTTGTCCATACGCAAAAATGCGTCTTCATGGAATATTCATAGCCTTAAATGGATCAAGAGACCGCAGACACACTCACATTAATAGCTAAACAAGGGAAATGTGTACGAATGCAAGTAAAATATTTAAAATTTGTGTCCTATTTTATTCATTCTCGGCTAACCCTTACTTTATGGGGATAATTTGTATCTATGTTAGTCGTTGACTAAACTTCAACTAAACTTCTAACATCTGTGTTGTTTGTCGGTTTTAATTAAATTGTGTGAAAATATTTTTCAGATGTAACACATCAAAAAAAAAAAATTAAATTGTAGGTTTCATGATTGAGAGCCACCTAACGTTAGACTTTTAGATACTTTTACCAAAGTTTCGCTTTTTAAATATTATCCAAAATTTGAAGAAGATAGATTAGATGTAAAAGAGTGTAGAATGAAAATAAATAAATAAACATTCGCAATTATTCTCGTATAAAATGCAGAGACAAATTACAAGTGAACAACTGAGGAGATTGAATACATAATTTTCACTTCATCAAATATTTAATGTTGATATAATGTTCTGTATGTACAAGCGCCATATGATTCTATGAAGTATTATACAGTTAAACAGATAGGTTCATGTTTGGAATCATGGCAAAAATAAAGCATAATAATTACAAACTAATTCAATTAAAATTGATGAATCGGTTTATTCCATTTTGCTAGTTGCCTGTTTTTTTTTTGTTTAAAATATAATTTGATCTGAAGTGTGGGTTTTGTTTGTTTTTGTTTTTAGTAGAGCAAACAAAGTGGTTCATCTAACTCAACAAAGCGTACTCCCTTGGTAGGATAATATTTTCTCAAAAACAGTTAAGATCTACATAAAATAAAATTCATAAACCACAGATACGAACACAGAGAAAAGCTTTCCATTCAACATTAATAACGTTTTGCAATAACCCTCATAAAACTTTTTCTTCTTTCGGCATTGGAGGCTGTTGACAAGTAGGAATGTGTGTTAATTGAAATCTTGTGTATTGCCTTCGACAACAGAGTGCATCATAACGAACACTTCATTAAATATTGAATCAGTCATTTGCGCAAAGAAGTACGAAGACAACCACAAGATGAAGTAGAAGTTCATGTGAATAAAGTACTTTTCAAATTCTAATTATTTAAGTTTTAATTACTTCGATTGTTGTTCTTGTTGTTTTTAAGCTTGCCAGAAAATTGCAGCAAATAACTTGTTTTATTGGATTTGGATTGAACTATTTTTCAACCAGATAAATTATTATTATTTAAGGAACCTTTTCAAGCAACTCCGGGAGAATAAAGGCAAAATACTAGCAAAGTTGTTGATATATAGAATACAAAAACTGCAGAAAATGGCAACAAAATTCAAATTATACATCATCATGCAACTCAGTGATGCAATTGTTCTTCAAGAGTCGTACGAGAATAAAATAACGAGATTTGAAAAATTATCATCTCGTTAATATCATCACCATTCCAATATCATGAATATGTTACAAGAAAAGAAGAATAAAAATTTATTAAAATGTATACAAGAGAAGAAAAATAACCAAGAATCTCATGATTATCATCTCTCATGCGTGTTTCGTTCGTATTTCTTATTGAATTTTTTTATGGTTGAATTGCAATGTTTTATCATAAATTTGCAAGTTAAAGTCCCTTTGCTGCATACAGCTAAAAAACTCAATACATAATTGCGTGCGTACCCTAAAGCCTCAGTTAGTTTTCTATTAAGAAAATGATTTTGTCACTAGACGACGAAAAGGTAGCGTGACTTGGCTGCATCTGTCTTCTGAGCCTTCACCTGAAATTTTCAGCTTCTCAGCATGCCTTTATAACACTCTCCTGGTGTTTTTTAAGATCATTCTAAAATAGAGGGAAAAGAGGAGACTAAAATTGCGTGAAATTCTACTGCAAAAAAAAATTATGCTTCAACACCATTCATGACATTACATAGCGGGAGCATTGTAAGTTTTTGTTGTTTTTTCTCGTCGTCGCTGTTTTTGTTTAATAATCACAATAATAATTTTTCCATGCATAAAACCTCACTCACTCACACTTACAATCGAGCAACCAGTAAACCAGGTGCAGATTTATGATGTACGGGTTGTATGTTAGATCGTAAATTATATTTTTACACTCTTGTCTGTGTATGTATTCTGTAAAATTTGTTCAAAAAAAAAAAGCATGAAGAGAGCGAGAGAAGAACGAGGTGGTAATAATAGTGGAGGTGATGACGACGATGATAATACATATATGAAAAAAAAAATGAATTGCGAAGAATATTATTATTATTAATATTGAGAATGCATGAGAAAGAGTACGTTATTTGCAGAGCCTATCGAAAAGTAAACAAGAAATATGAAAGCGCATTTTGATTTGAAATAATTTTTCTTTTGCGACAAAATATTTTTCTATTAAGTGAACCATATTAATTCATGCATTTTGATCAGCATACAGTCTCTTTACTTTTTATTTTTCTCTAAATTGAAAAAGATGAATTCCTGGAAATGCCTCTTACGTTACACATACTTCAATTGTTGAGCAAAAATGTAATGTATTCTTGCAATATGAAGAAAATTAGCATTGTGATAATTATAGACATTCATGAGGCACACGTACATAAGAATTTTAAATATTTGTTCAGGTATCTTTCTGACAAGAGTAAAAACAGCTGACAACGTGCATTATATTTTACTTCTCATAATTTTTTAGGTGTAGTACCTGAAATCAATTTAATTCTATCCACACCCTAAAAAGCTATAATTCACTTTCTTGCAAAAATATATTTAAAAAAAAATTCTAGTACAGCTAATTACGTGTAAGAGCATTGGTAATGAGAGTATAACGACCACGAAAACGGGAACAGGAAAGAGACATAGTGAATGTATGATAAATGTCATCACGTTAGAAAATATTAGATATTATTATGTAAGAAGAGTGGACATAACATGTAAAATAATTATAAAAGAACAATTTTCGTAGCGTGTCTTATCTACAGACACAAGCTTGACGGAATTTTAAAAGAATGATAATTAAATTAATGACCTTGTTTGACGCTTCCTTTAGGGTGTTGAGCGAAATATAATTTCTTTTATATTTTTTTACTTGACAAAGATGATACGGAATGTTGATAATGACTTTGCGTTAATTTTAATTAAGATGTTTTCCTTTGATATCTCCTTTCATAAAAATCTTGAAGGGGCATCTTTTTAATGATAAGGTTTTCTAGGAAAAAAAAATATATTTATTTTTATATATATATTGTCAAGAATCTCAAAATTAATACTTGACAAACATATCTAAATCAATTGATCATTCTTACATTTTCCGTTATAATTTGCAACGCATACATGCTTTCTTGTTTGATTTTATGTAAATACGACCAAGCAAGTTTGTTCTTTGTTTCTGCATAGTGTTCATATCGTGGTTTTTGCTTTGAGCTGGCGTTCATTCTACTTTTTATTTTTTCTTGCTTTCGCTAAAGCAATTATATAATCCGCCCTTTTCAATTAGTACATATCAAATTGATGTGCGAGAAACTTTTATCCTGTTTTCTTGCTGCTTGAGCGTTTTTTTTATATAGGTATTTTTTTTAGTACAAAGAAAATAAATAGGAACACATTGAGCACGAAACACGTTTTATTTAAATTTAAAATCGTGCGCACATGCGTTTATCCAGCCTTTTGTTTTAACAGAAACTTTTTATGCTAGTTCTTCGTAAGTCTTGAGCAAAAGATGCAAATAAAACCGAATGCAAAGACTAAGACTAAGGAAAAAGAATGAAGAAAAGAGAGACTATTCAACAAATTAACAAGATTTCATGGTTTCGCTTTACCTCACATCGATTGTTGTCGATATAACCTATGGGCTATTTTGTTTGTTTTCATTTTGTGTACAAAAGTACGTGTACGTGTATTTTTGTTGTTACTGTAATTATACCAGTAAAAATAAATATGTGTGTAACAAATTTAAAGCGACCCGAAATTATTAAAAATTTGTCTACTATTTGTTACCTACTTAATATCTAATAAACTACTATCTAGCAGTTTTCTTTAAACATCTCAAAAACAAATAAGAAAAATTAAATTAAATCTATTAGTAAAAATTTAAATTTTTAATTCTTCAAAGGAACATCGAACTTTATTAAAAAAAACAATATAAACGTTTAAAAATTTCGAGTCAAAGAGTTAAAATTAAATTCATTTTTTATTACTTTTATTTATCGCCCTTATAATAACAGTCTTTATTATTTTTTGGTCCGCAATACATTTCGTCGTTCTTCCTCTGTTGACACATTTATTGCCTACGATTTATACGCGATGAAATATTAATAATAGTGTTTATGTGCCTGCATCACGATCAGGAAAAATATTTGTTTGAAAACAAATCGGAGCGAGAGGCAGTCTCTGGTGGGATGGAAGCAAAAACATACATTTGATATCAAATCAAATGAAAATTTTATATCGTTAATGTGTCTGATAAATTATTCAGCGGGTTAAATTGAGGTTTTTATCCACACTTTTTTGGTGAGTTTGTTCAAGCAACTGAGTTTCAACAGTTTTTCATAGAAAAAAATAATGCTTCGTGACATGAATCATAATAATTTCACACCTTGTTCTTGGCAATTATAGACTAGCTCATTGTCTATTATTCTGCGCTTGTGTGACAGATATAAACGATAATAACGGAGTACGGATCGCGATGCTCGTGTGTGATGAAATTTATAATGATAAACATTTTGTGTTATGTTATGTTATTTTTTTTTCAATTAAAATGTATATTGTTCTGACTGTCAAAGACACGTTATGGCATGTGTAGATACTGAAGCGCATAATAATGACTGAAATATGTACTATTATAGATTCATCACACGAAAAAACGTATTTACTTAAAATACATTCATATTGAAGTAACCACATCGTCGAAAGAGAACCACTCAAAATACAATTATACAAATAATTGGATGTGTATTAATTATTTTTGCTACAATTTGTTTAAGGAACTAACAAATAGTGGAATGATTTATGGCCTCGACAGTTATAACTGTAATAAATATTTTAGATAGACAACACAGTACACAGTTCCGTCAAAATGCCGGCTTATCTCAAAAGAACACTTTATTAAGGCGATGATGTTAAAAGAGCACACGCGCTTAGATAAAATCGATCAAAAATCGCCCAAACGTTTGTTGATTTGAAAATAATCTCCAATTCTTATACTTTGTATTATTTAACTTTAACTTCTTATCAGTTTTGTTTCTCATAAAGTGAGGTAATGATAAATCAACACTCGCTACCAATTGATGTTTTATAATTAATTTATAAACATAGACGTGCGATAAAAAAAGTAACAAGATAAAGTGTTATCTTTTCTGTTTTTTTTTTTTAAATTAATATATTTATTGAAATCAAGTTTGATCATTTTTTTACTGTTTCGAAAAAAATGTTTAAACTCCCATCATTAATAAAACTCTAAAAAAAAGTTTCCTAACCAAAAACATCCTTGTCTATGATATAATCCCAAAAAAGTTTTATCTTCATTTTTTATTAGAAAATGCTTTATATTAAAAAAAAACTTACATAACGCCACGTACGAAGATCGCATTTTAATCACATTTATGATTTCCATAAATCACATACGTTACATACTCTGAAACGATGTTGATACGTGAAAAAATTTATTAAAGATGCGTATGAGGAACATAAATGCTTAACTTTTCCGATTTGAATATAAAAAAGTTTTTTAATAACGTAATAAAGAGATTTTTTTACAAAATTGTCTCGTTTGAGTGATATATTTATGAGATGTGATTGTATTTCTTTTTATATTTCTTATTTTAAATTCCCATAGATATTTTAAAGTTTGTCATGTGTGATAATTACTGTTCATCGACTGTTTCATACCAGAACAGAAGCGATAATTCAGAAAAGCAGATCAGAAAACCTTATCAGTCAATCGCGGGTCAAAGTACTAATAATATTAAAACTCTCTCACACCATAAAACAACTCAGTTCACTCAATTAAATATTATTTGGGAATCACCCCTTTTTTTCTTTATTTTTTTCTTGTCAAGAAAAAAGTGATTCACCATTCAAATTGGGCTTGCATGTGTGCGTACTTCCTTTTTAGCACGTGATTAGATCAATAAACTATTTGAATGCTAATTCAAGGGGAAAAAGAAAGACATTAAAATTTATAGCTTAAAGGAAATTAAAAATCTTAAAAAAGCAATTCAAGCGTTTTTCTGCGAAAGAAATAATAATAAGAAGGGATTAACATTTCATTTTTTTCAGTTTTAATATAGATACCCAAGAACTCTAATGAAATACAAACTCCCCTCATATTGCTACCTCCATTTCCATTACAATTTTTTTTTTCTTTTTGTGTTAAATAAACAATCAAAAATACAACTTTTTTCATCATCAAGCCCTTTTTGAAGAATAAAATGATTCCGTTTGATGGCTTTTCACGGTATGAAATTTTCTCATTATCTTTCAAGACCAAAAAACCTTTGAGTTTTCCGCTTTTATGTTGGCATAAAATGATGACATTTGAATGCACTCTCACATATCATTCTGTTTTGAAGAGTCTGTCATACATAATTTGTGTAATTTATTTTGTGTAATGAGAGTTTTTTTCGCAAACGAAACTTGCTTCATGAATGAATCTAATGAGAAACTTGAATTTTCATGAACATCAAAGACGTAGATGTAGTGTAATGATAAGATCACGCGTGTCTACATAAAAATTGAAGATAAGAGACAGAATTTTTCATTCTGTGATACACATAAGGGAATATGTATTTTGTTTCAAACGGCAATTTTTAAGGATGCTTCAAGTTCACTTATGTTAAGTTTTAAGGACTAAACATAATTCTTGATTTTATGTATAATGAAAAATTGTATACATTAACCTTAAAAATTTATTAATTATGTGGTGGTAAGAACATCAATAAAAAAAAAACATTAATTTTCTTAGTTTTTCTTTTTGCCTAAAAAAATACTCTGCAACAACGCTCTGATTCAAACATGTTAAAAATAAATATTGTGTTACTATTAAAATTTAACAACATGATTATTATGAGCGCGTTGGTGTTGTTGTTTTATTTTTGTTGCAGCGCAATGAAACATTCGCTCTCATAAATTACTGTCTAATTAAAATTTTGATATAGAATGTTCAGATAAATGATGTGTGTTATGACAGAGGCGTATTTTTGTTGTTTCTTTCAAGTAAACTTTCGAGTCGTCAAATCATATATAACTGTGCATGTCAACTTGTTTTACATACAATGTATAAACCAAACAGCATACATACATGCAAATTATTATTTTTTGCTTGAATATTTGCACACAATATGCTCGTTTAAAAAAAGCCAGTTTTTGTACCATGATGCTGTGAGTAATACTTATTTGATAGGAACAAAGAGGAAAAAAAACAAAGAAGTTACAAAAAGTAAATTATAATAAAATAATGACAACAACTACAGAACGAAATATTGAATACGACCGTTTCAATCTTTGTTTTTTATATTGATGCACTCCAGTATTATCGAGATTTAACGTTTATAACATTTATATTGATTACATTGAAGACATTCAAATATTTAAATCAGAACAAAATTGTAGGACTTTAACAGAAAAAAACAGTAACTCCAGCAATAAAAAAATAAAGGTCAGGAAAATACAAAACTAAATTTAAAAAATATCAAGAGAACAATTCAGACGTTTAACATCATCGATTTCTATTTACATTATAAGAAATATCTGGTGTATATTTATTAGTATTTTTCATGTAAAACTGTTGCTCAGTAATTTTAAGGTAAAAAAATTTCATCATAATAATAAAAGTCATGAGCATTTGGCATTATTACTGTTTTCAAATCAAGTTTAGGTCTTTCAAATTTTTAAGCTCCTTGTCAAAGTAGAAAAAAAGCTGTTTTTGCTTTTCTAAAACACAAAGGAAGTGAAATGATGGACATTAAAATAAATTGAATTAGTATAAAAAACGGAATTCCTTTTTGTGAGATGAAAAAGAATGATACAATATGGCAATTTGCATGACTTTTTGCTTCCGTTCCTCTGGTGCGTTGGAAAATGATTTTATCGTCACTTCATATTTTATGTCAACGTTGCTACCCAATCTAATTTATTTTTTTTTGTTTGATTTTTTTCTTCTTTTTCCATTCGCACACTGAAAGACCGTATCAAAGTTCAATAGATTTCATTTTCTAGTTCAAAAAATAATATTGCTTCCTTTTTTCTTATCGGTTCGTCAGATGTTCCTAATAATTCAATCATTTTTTTTTGTTAAAAATATTTCACCTCGTTCCCCATTATCGCCATCAGGAAATACGATTGGCACAATTTTCTTGAGTCGTGACTCAATTGAAAAGCTATGAACCATTCAAATTGTATACCCTTTAAAAGAAATTGCTTCTCAAAATAAAGGAATCATACGCCACTCAACACCTTTTTCCATTCATTTATTATGCAGATGAAATGCACATCTGTTCTCTTCATACAAAATTTAAAGAAGGAAAAGTTTTCCACCTACAGAAAATTTCTTTCAACCACTTATATTTATTTAAAAAGAAGCAAAATGAACGAAAAAAGGTAAATAATAATGAATACTAAATGGTCGATGATAATAATAAAGAGAAAAGACCTAGATTCTTCCCCAAGGAAGCAGTGTGAGAAAATAAACTTTTTTTGTATTTATTTGGTGAAAAAAGTTATTTTGCATAGCCGAAGTATACTTCAGAGTCTATGTTTCAATCATAGAAAAAGGTGTATTTTCCTTCTGTTATTATTGTTGTTATTTTTTTTCTTTATTTTACATCTTTTCTTTGTTTAGTACCTCGTTTCCGTGCAATATTTAAAATGTAATGCAAATAGTCTTATTTTTTGTGTTCAAAGTTTGTTGAGAGTTTAATGGAGATCCCTCTTGGAAAAAATATGAAATTGCTACAAATGATTCTGGAAAAGGTTTTCTGGCAGGGGATTTACCTGTTACTTTTTAACAAACTATACTCAGCGCTTTCCAATTTTTATAAAAGCTTTTCCCTCTAAATGCATGAAGATTGAAAAGATTTTTGTCACCTCGTTCATTCATTGAGAAAATATGTGTATTTGGAATGAAAATGATAGCTCTCATTTCTTTTTATGGTTTTACACCATGTTTTTGTATTTTGCTGCCGTATTTTAGAAAAAATATTTGTGCCATCGTATCCATTGACACAGTTTTTTTTTCAATCTTCCCAATTAAAATTTGATGAAATTTTCACTTCTATTTCTTCTAATACTTAAGATACTAATTTTATTTTTCTTTCTTTTTCTTTTTAGGTAAGAGTAATAAACCAATCCTTGTTTTTCCTGGCAGTGTTACAAATAGAGCATCCTTTACCGTAAAATTCTGAAAAGTGGTCTTGGATAATCGATGATAAGTGATAAATTTGTCAGATCTCTTTTTGTAATGAAAATTTAAAATTTATGTCTCATTTTGCCCTATTTTATACTTTTTTTTTCAATAGAAGTGTAAATAAAAATATCTTAATCCATCTTCATTCTCATGTAAATTTTATAAAAAGAGGGATTTGCTATTCATTACATATTTCAGAGCGAAAAAAGGAAAAATACACCGAAATTAAATTAAAAGGTTTCGTCTTTCATCGATGCAGGAAACCCTTAATAAACAATACATCATAAATTATAGATGGGTTTAGTATTATGTGTTGTGACATCTTTAAATATTTTGAGTGTGTGTCATATACAGAAGAATAAAGTTATGAACCACAAAAAAACTGGAAGATCTATCTAGAGTTTATTGTTTTTTGTACTCCAAAGATGAATAAGAGTTATTTCTTCCCCCTGTTTCTAACAGTTTTTTAAGTGTCATGTGGATTACAGCAACACCCTTTTTTGTTTAATTGTTGGTTTATCTATGACAAGAACTTTTCATGAATGTGAAGAGAATATCAAACATTCAACATCAAGAATATTTTTCAAAAATTCTAATTCAAAGAAGATGTTTGTACGGCTTGTACTTAAATATCGTCGTAAACACTCTTGATTATAATTTATTTCAATACTAAACAAACAATTTCCCTACATCATTTCTTTTTTTAAATCAACAAAAATAAGATTTTAGCCTCATAGCTTTTCTAAAAACTTCCCTATAGCAAGCTCATCGATTGACATCCACGAACAAAATGTCAAGTGACACATTAATAAGGTAAAATAGAATAGATGAGAAATGATGATATTTGTGGTGATTGATTATCAACATTTTTTTTAAACAATGTCTTTTTTTTGTTTATGAGATTCGAATATAAAGAAGCAGAAAATGGCTCAATATTGTTTAATTTTTTGGATTTATAATTTTCAAAGCAAAATGAGCGTTATGCGAAATTTATTTTCAGAAAATAGAACAAATATCTTTAATTATTCTTTATGCTATGAAATTGTCCATAAATTAAATAGTATACACTATTTACAAAAAAAAATTTAGCCTCTAATCATATTTTATAGTTATAAAAATAGATTTTACACAAAAAATCGTGCAGATATGGCTTTATAATGTGTTTGAATATATCACTTTTCACCGTAAATTTATTTATTCAACAATTTTTTTTAAATACTCATATAATTTATGGGGTAGTTTTAACAAATATTAGAATTTAAACAACTTTCGTTAATTTCAATGACAGCTTCAAATTTTACCACAACAAATTATATGGTCTCTTTTGAGAACCCTTTTCTTTTTTAGAACGAAAGCCCAATGGAATGACTCTTTTTTGTTTGGCGTCATTTACACAGCAAGTCGCATAACGTACATAAATAAACAAAACAAGGATGGTTGGTGACAAAAATTGTATCCAACTGTGTTAACGGCGTTCAACCACGACCAGCGCTGTCATTAAATTTTACATGTAGAATACATAACACGTGTCATTTCTGCGTATAAGGGTAACCGAAATATTTTAGCAGAAACGCCTAGAATAATTTCTAGTGATACCAAATTTTGGAGAAATTTGACGTTTTAATCTTGTTAACAAATCCCTCTTGGAAATATGTACGATTTTTCCTGATTATCTTTCTAATGAGACACTAAATTGGATAAGTTCGAGTTTTGATTTCGTTTTATTTTCCAAAAGCTCTTTAAATCCGGGTGTGCGTAAATGTGAGCGTGCCAGTCACAGATAAATATCTCACATTAACTTAATTGTCTCGTCTATCGGTCAAACTGAAATGTAGAACAACGACAAAAGCTAGACTGTGCGCAAGGAAAAACTGATTTATTTGATTTTTTTTCTGTCGTTTGTTTATTTATTAGCTCACAGCAAGCACGTATTTTTTCATTAAAAATGAATAGATAAGCAGAATTAACCTAATTTTGCCTATTTTATTGTCTTTTCCTAACACAATAAACGATGGGCATGGTCCTTTTTATTTTATTTTGTAAGAATAGCTTCGTTGTCTCCTCCACTCCTATTTCAGTTGAGACATGTCGCTCTAATGATTGGATCGTTAAGTATATCCGTAATCAGTTACTCTGCTGAATGGAGATATTTTCTCCGAAAACCCTCAAGTTGACAGAAAATCATTATTTAAATAATAATTATTATCATCATCCTTCGTATAAGAGCTCGTAAAATAATTAAACATGCTGATAAAGTGTCTGTCATAACCAGCACATCACACTCCAACAATAAAATTAATATACGACACTGATAACGACGGTCCTCCCGCTGGCTGACTCGTTTACCGAACGATAATTATTAACACATATTTCATAGATGAACGACCACTTTGTGCGTCGTTGATGCATCAATTAAAAATAAATTGAAACAATTGACATAAATTCACACTTGAATGAAACGCATCAGTGTATACTTTTTTTGTCCAATTGTATAAGTACGTAAAGACAAAGCACATTTTAACGACTATCATGACAATAAAATAATTTCTATTTAATTGAAGTATGGGCACATCTATCAACGCCAGGTCTCTTTTCTTTTGTGTCCTATATAGAAGAGCCAGCATGATGATGATGATGACGAGTTATGATGAAAATTAAATTTATTTTATTTTACGACTGCAACGTTAGTTTTTCTTCATTTGACAATTGAGAGAAATATACCTACTAAGATTAGAGATAAATCTTGTCAGCTAGCAAATTAATAAAATTTCCGGTCATTTTAGCAGAATATGTCATAATAAATAGGTCTGTCTCAAAGTAAAGAAAAAATGGAATTAAGCAAACTATAGTTCATTGCAATTACAACGCCTTCGCACCAATTTAGCATCATCATTTCTTGGGTAATAATGGATGTGAATAAGGGCATAATGATGAATTATATTCATTGCAATTCAGCTTTTTTTTACTAAATTGGTCAAGTTAAGTACTTATATCCCAGACCCGGATACCCAAAAGTGCTTACAAAAACGATTCCATTAAAAACTTTTTGAATATTTTCCTATGTTTATGTTGATTTTCTATTAGTTTATAAACATGTGATTAATCATGTAATTTTTCCTCTGGTATCTAAATATATTTTTACGTTATTTTAACGTCGAATAAGTAAGAATTGCTGAGAGATTAATGATAATAATTACCTAGCATTAAGAGCCAGTTTGGTGTTGAAAGCAATGTACAAAAACAATAATTTTTCATCAACTATATCTTTATCCAAATAAACAACTGGTTCTAAATTTATTTCATGTTCCTTTAAGAATGAAAATAAATACCATAATACAATAAAGAAAGCCCATAATTTGACAAATTGTTGACTTGTTTGTACACGAAAGTTAAACAAAATGAAAACATTAACAAGAGTCGTGAAGTCGTGCAAAATAATTCAAAATCGCTTGTGTATCAAATTGAATGTAGAAAAATGTAATAAATTTATTTTTTTAAATGTGAATTGATTGTTCAAATGGCGCAGTAAAATACGGTAAAACATCGAGAACTATCTTTCAACTTAACGCTGCTGCATTTTTTGTGCTTGTTTCCTTTTATTTATTTTTTTTGTTATTTACTTTTTTTTATAATTCCATTAATGTAGCGTGAGTACGAGACTACTGCATTTTTTTACGATGTAAATCAATCTTTAAGATAGGACTATCTTTTTAATATTTTTTCCGTGTAAAAAACCTATTTCAACTACAGGTCAAAAGTAAATCGCATGCGGCTTGTTGACAAGTTTTTAAATTTGCTTCCAAATAGAGAAAATCTTAATAATTCCAAATATTATATCATATATTTTAACTCAATTATGTGGGATTAATATTAATGTTACAGAGCATAGTCATCAACATCATAATTCATCCATTATTATTATTAATAATAATAATAATAATACGAATTTTGTCTTATATTTCTATGAACCCAGGGATGACAAAAACTGGATCATTTCAGTGTAAGTGTACCTTACAAAGTGTAACAAAAGTGTGATAATCGCTTAGACGGAGGCAAAGTCATGTGCCTGACATCAGATATACAATTAAGGATTATATTTTATATCCTTTTGTTCGTTGTACGTCGGTTCTGGTGTGACTGATGATGTAATTTAACTACACACACTATGCGTACTCTTCCATTGGACTAGAGTTGTGTTGTAGTAAACATAACAACATAATAATTATATGAGCTGTTTGTGTTTCAGTTTATTATACATATATGTATTTCATGTCCTGTCCTTTGCTATGATCAAGTTTTAATTGGAATAGTTTATGAATGTGTCATTTTTTGTTTGTTTGATAAAGCGTTCTGATAATGACACGCATGATGGACAGATTTTTAATTGATTTTTAAGAAGCTATAAATGTTTTTGACACATTTTTAACTGTTTTTTCTTTTTTTTTATTTTAGGTAAGCGAATCGGACTATTATCAAAACACTACATTGGATCAGCAGATCAAAAACTCTTCGTTTCATTTCAATTTGATTTAAATTTATGAAGCATATTCTCATATGGGCTTATCTTCTTAAATGGATCTCGCCAAAAAGAAATTTTGCTACAATGTAACCAATAACAATAAATGATAGAAAAAAAAAATCTGTCTAAATCGGTATTTAGTTCAGTTTTGTATTTTGTCTGTAACGAGGAAAAGGAATTCTCATATGTGTCTGTAATTAGGGATTAAAGTCTATACTGCTTCCTTTTCGTTTTTGTATCATCGTTTCATCGTAAAGTCGAAAAAAAGAAAACGTTGACGAAAATTAGAAGCAGAAATGTCAATAAAATCCAAATAAATCTTTAGTAATCTTTTGGAAAAATATGATCATATAGAATCAATATTTTTCTGTATAGGTATCAAATTATCGTGAAGACATCATTTAAATTACGATGTTACTCGAGGTAAAAGAGGAAGATTTAATTTGAAAAAATGGTAAACACCTACTTATTTTTCCTTATTATATATATAATAATTGATTTTATTTTTTGTTTTTTTTTCTGAAACAAAATATTAAATGCCTAGAAGATATTTTGTTTATTTTTTCATTCTTTGAAAATACGTGCCTTTATTTATAAAAAATATATATACATATAAATTATAATTGTTTTTTTTTGCGCTTTAAGTGTTTGAAGTCGGAAAAATAGGTCATCTATTTACTGTTATTTAATATTAAGAAATTATTTATTTAGAATTAATGTTGACAGACAAAGAATTCGTAACAATAAAACAAACACAAAATGTTTAAATAATAAAGTTCATGATTAAGTAAGGACAATCCTGTTAAAATATCAGAAAGTGTCTTAGAATTTCCAAAAGAGATACAAAAGTTTCACGCTATTTCCTTTTTATCGCATTTCTCTTTAAAAAATCATGTTTATCAAAAAAAAAACAGACTAAAATAATGTAAGATAAACAAACATAAAATGAACACTGTAAAATATTCAGACAATCGATTGCACATGTTTAACAAACGAAATGAGAAAAACACATAAACAAACAGATAAAGGCCACACACAAATTGCCAGACAGAGACGCCAACCAGTGAAGGTCCCTTTTTACGAGATTTCAATACGTATGAAAATTGCAACTCATGTTGTGAGCAAAGTCAAAAACAATTTAGAATAAAACCAAAATGATGCAATTTTAGATTGTTTTGTTCCGAGTTCTTGTGAATGTTGATGTACAGATAAAAAGACAGAAAAATGCTAACGAAATAATGAATGATGATTAGCGTTTTTTTAGATTTAATAGGTTTGTGTTAAAACAAACAAAGCAATCAAGATAAAGTTTTCGAACATCTTGTAAATAAGAAGAAAAAATTTTTTTTAAAGAAAAAGGCAGTTTGATTATCACCGAAAACGCCCATGTATTGTTCTCGCAGTTCTAGTCAAAAAAATTTTCTACGTCACTCATGTAAAATAAAGATAGTGATTGAAGAAATTGAATGCTCTTATCATTTTCTGTTACTGTATTTAATGGGATGCTTTCCCAGAAATGATAATGAAAAAAGGCAAAAAGAAAGTAATGAATTCAATTGCTCTGAATTATATTTCTCATCATCATCATCACAAGTAACCGCCCCGAGACATTCTAAGAAAGACTATTTTATGGGGAACGTTTTTCCTTACAAGTGTTAAGTTTCTTCTAGGAAAAAAAAGACTTAGTTGTTGCACAATTGTAATGGAAAATCATTTACTGAAATGCCTTTTTGGCATGTAAAATTCTCCCCCATATTATAAAGCGCCCCATCAACCTCGAGCACGGATTTCAATGATTCTATACAAAAAAAAGGCAAAAACAGGAAGTTTCAATAGAAAATTTAGTGTCTCGCAATAGAGAAAAAGTAGAGAGTACCAATTTGTTTTCTTCCTCTCTCAAATATTATGTAAATGGTTCAAAGAGAACATTTTCATGTTTAATCACAAATTGTACCAATTAGCATTGTCCCCCCACATGGTGGATCATTATTGTTCATTCAGGAATATTTTTTCCTGTAAAATATTTTTCATCAAGGGAGGCCTTTAATATTGAAAAAAATTGTACGATGGTAATTATATTGACTGCAAGTACCACTTTGTATTTTAATGAAAGTGGGGAATGTATATAATAAGGGACACCTGTTAGATTTTATGTTAAAAGTAAAATAATGTAATGAGAAAATAATTAGAAGGAAAAGGTAAATGTTTTTTAGCGATAACCTAATAAAACTGGAAAAGCTTATTCATTTCATTTTTTCATTTTTTGTTATCCAGAATCTAAAAATGTTTACGTTTGTTGTAAATCAAACAGCAGCCATTTTCCCTCATCTCATATATCAAAATACATTAATTTGCACGTCATGACAATCAGACAATCAATACCAGTAACTGTACCACGGAGATCGCATCCAGTATTACGACTCGTGTCTGAAAATCGTTGTATGTCTATAAAAAGATCATTAATCATCCACGTCGCATATACAATGTATAGAAAAATTGTCTTGTTCAATAATATAACAACATTCAAGTAATGCATTTACTCGAATTCCCCATTTGACTTTAGTTTACTGGACAAGCATATGATGTTTGTCATTCGTTGTAAGTTTGAAAGAAAGACATTCGAAAAATAGTAAAAATATGCTAAATGCAAATCATCCTATTCCATTAGAGAATGCTGCAAAATCAGTAGTAAAGCAAGCAAATTGCATTCACTGACAATTCAATTGAAATGTGAAAAAAGAGTCAAATTACGAACTGAAGAAATTATTATTATTGTAGCATCATACGAATCATTTACGTCTAATGTAAAATAAACAAGTACATATATATAAATTTAGAGTGTGCCGCATAGAAAAGCATGACAAGAGTAATTTAATATACTTGCTCTAAGAAGAGAAAAATATTGACGGAAATTTTCCACATCATCGTCAGTGTCGACTTTTATTTTTTTTCTTTTCTCAAAATAGAAGTTAATTGAATGAGTAAACATGAAATATTTTTACAAGTAATAATTGTTTAAAAAGATTTTTAAAAACTGAAACAATTCAGTGCACCATATCAAATTGACAGAAATATTAAAGGAATGTAATTATTGCGTCGCTGTCACATTATTGAAGTTGGAAATATTTATTAATTTTTCACGAGGCTCACGCTGTCTTTAAAAAAAACGAGAAACAAAAAAAACGTAAATCCAATTTATTTATCTTGCACTTTTCGTTATTTGTTCTGTCAATATTTTACAACAGTGACAAGTGCACACTGTTTGTCTTGTAATTCACCTTTGATTTCCTCTGTTCTGTTTCTTACAACTTTATTTGTCATGTATTAATTTTTTTGCTTTAGTTGATTTTTTTTTATTAAATTGTATTTTAATTTGATACTTTACAAAAAAAAATCTGAAATCTCTTCAATCAACGTTATTTTAATACAAAATATTTAATCACCCTTTTTTTCAACACAAAGAAGAAGATTATCGTTAAGCAAAATTGGTTTATCTAGTTATTTTTTAATTTCAAACGTTACAGACATTTACCAAACTTCTTGTTAAGTTGAAAAAAAACACCGACAAATCATTCATAATGAGAAGATGATTAAAATTTGAATAAGAGCGCTTATGTGGCTTTCATATGTGTGTTATTGCCCATGATGTTTATATAAACGAGACGCATAAAAAAATATTAAAGCTCATTCAGAGCACTATAAATCATAATAATGGTTCTTCATTTTTTTCTCATTCGGCAGATTTTTGTGCAAGAGATGGAATATTATTGAAAAAGAATTCGTTTTCGGTTTTTTGTAGGCATACAAAAACTATAAGACAAGATATACAAATGAAAAATATTTGATGATGTATGTTTTTTAGCATTTGACTAAATTGATTTTTTATTGTTATTATTTTGCGTTTGTGGTTTTTTATGAACAACTCTAAGAAATATATGAGAAAATTATCAACCAAATATTATTACGAGTAGCTTTCATTGATTTTAAATTTGTCAAAAGATAACTCAGCTTGTATATTTAAATAAGGAACTTTGAATTGGTGTGCAGAGAAGACATATAACACAGTTAACAAGCTGTCGAAATGTTATGCCTTGTTAATGTTTATGAAATATTTACGTTCGTGCCACGCATCTTCTTCACTATCGGCCATTATCAACGCTTAACGCAGATAAAAAATAAAAACAAATGTTATGTGTGAAAATTCGATAGAGTAAATGTTGAAAGCAAAACTCTTGATAAAGATTGCGGTTAAGAGAGACTAAACGAAAAATTGATTTTTTCTTTCTTTCTTAAAGGTTCGTCGTAAGAACGCAAGAAATGTTGCCACGTGATGTTTTTATAATAATTTTTGATGGTTTGTTGTTGCAGTAATAATGATTATCAAATGAAGTAATTAAGATCGTTTCATCGTTTGATGTGTAAAAGTAATAAAAAATAAAATGCTTTTGAATTGATGGTTTCATTACGATTTTGTCAGATACTTTTATAAATTATGTGTTTTTTATTAATAACTTTTTTCCTACCGTTTGGTGAAATGCACTCGAAAGCATGCCATCTTGATAGAAAGATTCGATAACAAGACATTAATGTTGACACCATCATCCGCCTAGCAATTAATGCATCAACATCCCTTTTGCTCTTGCAAGGCACTAAACTGAACATGAAATCAATCTGTTTTAATTTGCACTACTCGACGATGATGCTGACATCGCACGTTGGTAATTTATCATCTTCCCTGCATTAAGAAAAAAAATATTACAAGAAACAAGAGATAATAAAATATTATGCGCTAAAAATGTCGTGTTGTCCTGTCAAAAGAGATTATAATGACATTGAATGCAACATCGAGAATGTAAGACAACTTTTTTATAATACTGCATGAAAGAAACATAAAAATACACAATCTTTCATATACATGAAAGTCACAAGAAGAGACGTACAAATTTTAAATGTAAAAAAATAAATATTAAAAAAAATATTTAATGGAATAAAGCATGGCATGCACTTGCTCAACTTGTTTCTTCTACAATCTAGATATTCTTGTACTGTATTTTTTCTATTTTTGCAGTTTCCGTTTAAAAGTGTCTTTTTCATTTATTACATACAGATAACACACATAAAGGTGCATAAATCAGTGCTTCTGATATTTTTCGCACTTTAAAAGTGTAAACCTTCACACCGAACATAGCGAAACAGAAAAAATATTCTCTTGGGAGTTAATTACTGTCTCTATTATTCCTGCGATTTTACAGATATTTTCGTTTCATACCGTATCCTTATGTTTTGTTTTTTTTTGTAATTAAACATTTTCCAAAAAAAAAAAAAATCACATGCTGAAGAATTATGCTTCAATACATACTTCCATACATGCTTCAATCATTTACTTTTTTTATTGTTTTTTTTTTTTTATTTTAATATTAAAACCAGTGAAAATTAAAATATGTGCGTATTTTAATATTTGGATAAATGCAACAGTGTTTTGTTGGTGATAAGGCACATATCGTTAAATTTTGAATAATTTGAGTTGAAAAAAGTAACAAAGATTACTTGACATTTTGTTTTAAAAAAAAATAGTTTTTGAACCCGTAAAGATAGATTAAAAACACCAGTCTTTAGAATAAGCGTAAAAAAAGAAAAAATATAGTTACAGTAAATAATTGATAACCCCGCATATATCCAACCAAAAACGCTGTTTGGCTATTCTGCAGTATCAATATTTTGTTATTCTGACACCATTTTATGCGTGCTACAACTTTTCACAAACCAATAAATACATGGAAGACGCATGGATGTTTTCATTCATGATGGTTTTCCAATTTAAATTCAAATAATTGAATGTTAGTACGGATTTGTACTGTGTACATAATGTGCGAATTGAACACATAGAGCTTCAACCAAATAAATTCAAATAACAAATAATAATAAATAGGCAAACGAGAGATACCCAATTTCGGGGATAAATGTAGAATTGTTAAAATAGAGGAAATGGAGAGACAATATATTGTTTGCGAATATGTGCTGTGTGTGTACAATAGATTAATCAGGAAGCTTTATGCACGTTGATATTTCCTTTTATTGCTCGAGTGGTTTATGCAAGTGATGATCAAAAAATCAATATTATTGACACAAATTTCAGTTAAATCGTGAAATATTTTTGAAATATCTGAAAGTCAATGTGAACATCAGTTTTATATCTTTCTTTCACTTACTGTTGTTCTATTAGTTTGAAAGAAACCTTAATGATGTAATTTTCTGGTCCGTTGCATGGATAAGCTCGTCTAAGCTGCTTACCTTTTTCTTGCTGACCATAAAATCTATTTCAATATTGTAATTGTCTTAAGGTTTTCATAAATCAATTACGACCAAATCATAAAATCTTCTACGCAAAAACAAGAATACAAAACAAATTACAAAATTAGTTTATATCATCCTTTTATCGTTTGAGTTTTTGTTGATATTGTTCTCAAGTTTTGCTCATTTCGTTTTGTAATTTAATTTGGATACATTTCCTGTATTACTCTTTCACTGATAAGTTTTTGTCCTAGTTTTTTTTGTTATTTTCGTATTCATTGATATATTTATTTATTCAAAAATTATTATTCAAATTTATTCAATTTTAACTGAGGAAATACAAGTAAAATTGTATAAAATATAATCAAATAAACATCATTATTATCATCTTCTGATTTATACGTTTATTTAAAAACATGCAAAATAATACAATTTGGGCTCAAGTCCATCAGATTAATGATATATTTTTTTGCTAAAAAATATCTGCAGTGAACAACAAAAAATACTTGCAGCTCAATCAATAAATGGAATGTTTTTTAATGCTGCATTTTTGGCATTTAATGCCTTTTTTCGAAAATTCTCTGTTTCATAGTTGTAAAAATTATTTTAAAAAATTAATTTTGTTTTACTTTTATCACAAATAATCTGACGATAAAAATATTTTTTCGTTGCGTATGTTTATCAAAACTCAGTTTAACCAAAACTATTAGAGGGCAAAAAACTAACGAACAAACAAAAGTTGCATAAAAAGCAGTAAACTACCTTCCTTTAGTTTTTTTTTATTTTATAATATATTAAAAAAGAACAATAAAAAATTCAACATTCGGCATTAAAATATTCTGTATGCTATTTGTTTTTCGCTTTCCTTTCTTTACTTGATCAAATAAACTCATACTCGAATCTTTTGTTCAACTCCAAACAGCACGCAGTTTCTTGCATTTTATTTTTATTATAATCGTTATTTCAGTACAACAAAAAACTTGACTGACTGACTTGACTCTTTTAATGTTTATATAAGTGAAACTAAAATAAAATAAAATGGAATATCATCATCGTCATTATATTTAAATTGAAGATCCATCTACATGAAGTTTTTAACTTTTTTTTATTCAACGAAAACAAGAAGTTTTAAAAATTAAACTGTAAAAAGTTCCTTTAGACTGTTACATTTGTGAAACGATGTTTGAGGCATTTTATAAAATCTTCTGTATAAAACGGACATTTCTTTCATCGCATTCATTTATTTGCCTCTTTTTGCCCATATTTCAATCGTCACTTTGCTAGAATTCTTAATGGGTCCCTTGCAACAAATTCATTCATAAAATATTTTTTTAAAAGTAGTAGAACCCCCCATGTAAAAAAAAATACACAAACTTGGCCTATGTTTCAATTTTTGTTTTTTTTTCACACATTTAATAACATATATTTACTTATATAATATCCTTCGCTGTTTATTTATTTATCGTTTTTTCTATTTTGAAGGAACGAACAAATTTTATCATGATCACATTATTTTAAACATTTATTCTTTTTCTTTTGGTTTTTTTTAAAGGAAAACAAATATTATAAACTCACGAAGAAAAATAGAAAGACAACAGACACATTTTATAATAGAGTGGCATAGTCTGCAAAACGATAATAAATCACTCGGCAGGCATTTTGTCATATATGTGTATTTTGCCTCTTTTTCGGATTTTTTTTAAACATTTGTTGTTTATTTGTATATCCATGATAGGACAGACACATATCAAGGAAATGTATTATCAGATCAAGATGAAATGTCTGTGTCTTTGGTTGTTTAAAAAAAGACACGTTTTTTTTGCGCGCCAGTGAAACAGAAAGGACTCAACAAATGATTGAACGACGATAATTGAAAGAAATATTTGGTCATCATCTTTTTTGAACCTCATAAAAATTGTCGAAAATTTATCAAAAAATAAGGTAAAAGGAGGAAAGTAAATAAACAGAGGAAAGTACGTGTCTTGAATATTATATTGAAGTCTCTAAAATTTGTATGATGTACAAAAAATATTTGAGCCTACTAAGAATAACATAAGATTTTCGGTATTATATCCTGTCCAGACCTATGTCAATATTTAGGTTTGTATCGTAGATAAGAAATCACCTATCGTGAAAGACGAAAGAAAATAATAGTAATTTTAGAAATTCTAAAAATATTTTTACCTGTATCATAGACAATTTTTATCAAAAAAAATAACATAACCAAAGATTTGAGTCATTTTTAGCATGTGACCCTTCCTTTTTAAAATAGTATGACCTAAATATCATTTTCGACCCAATAAATCACGAGATGTCTTTTATGAATTTGCAAATTTATTCGAAGCACCAGCACAAATATATTTTTTTTATTTTATAGACTATTTAAACTAGGCAATTTATTTAATTTTATGGGATCACACAAAAGCATGCAACCTCAATGAAATTTTTTCTGACTTTCTACCTTTTTTTGTTTGAACGACCAGATAAATAACGTTCCTATTCTCGTCCCATAATATTACCACATTGCTGCAAAAATTCTACAATTTTTATCTCGGTATAAATTTTATTATTTTTATCATTTGTTTGTTAGTTTTTGTGTACATACGGTGTACATTTTATTTTTCATTTATTCTCTCAAATAATAATAATCATATTATATAATGGCATTATCTCTGCAGGAGCAAACAGTGTAGAAAATGCAATAAAAATTTATATCCTGATCCTTATTAAGCGTTCATTATTATCTCTTTCACACACGAACACGTACAATTCTGCGTCTCATATTCACGATGGTGCAAGGAATGTGCAAGAAATGGTACTGCTGTTTACATTTCTTTTGTTAAAAATTTTTAGCATTTCTCTTTTTTTTTATCTGGAGAATAAAAAAATTGAGTTTATTGTCTGTAAAAAATAGATGTGGTCTTTTTTCATTGAAGAAAGATAAATCTTTTGAGGGACCAACCACAATGTTTAGTTACTTTTTTTCTTGATCAGTGATTTTTTGGTAAGATAATCACAATCTTGAATGGGATTACAATAATGTGTTTTTAAAAAAATTTTTTTTTGTTGACATTTGGTTCTTATTTCACGTAAAATCAGTTAAAGAACACCTTTAGCTGTTTTTTGTTTAATAATATTCGCAGTAAATTTACGGTTCAACCATAATTGAGTTATTCATCTAAAGTGCGACTGATTTCAAGTGTACCCCCTGATGAGAGTAGTGTTTTGACTTTAAAAAGAGGAAGAAAATCTCATTATAGTGGGTTGTTGTCTTTTATTAAATAAATAATTTGGCAAAAAGGGATTCCCTTGATGACAATATTTTATATTTAAAACCACCGTTCCACAGCAAATACAAAGGTCTCTGGATCATTGATCACTTTCCTCAACGTTATTTAACACAAAGGGGAACTTTACTGGACTATTAAAAACTAGAATGTGCATTTAAATTGGGGTGAAAAGTCAATTCGCTCATTCAATTACTGAATTTCATTTTTTTTTTTTTTTTTGAAGAAGGTATTGATAATAAACTTGTGCATCTGTTCAAAAAAAAGCAATTGTCTTTTACAATGTATATGCTCAGAGTGTAGCAGTGAAAAGTCAATCAACACTCAAGCCTGTTATATTTACAGCCAAATTCAATAACTACCGTGAAAATACTTTAAGAGGGACTAAAACCATCCCATTTCGATACACTTATTAATACTGCTCTCGGTTGTTAACATTGTTGTTATGAGATGCACGCTGCTGAATAAAATTATACCGTAACAAATTTAATAATCATCATATAATAACCTAACAAGACAAGAACATGATAATAATTTTCATACAACCAGAAGAGTTGGAGTTGAGAAGGTTTTTTTCTTATTTATAATGTGATGATGATTGGTATCCGCCTCTTGTATGTGTGGCCATTTCCTTTTTGATTGATTTTGTACACACGCACACGTTTATTTATTTATTTATGGAAAGAGTCCATCCACTGATAGGCGATGCACGACACAATTTTTTAGTAATATAAACAAGTTCAATGTTTTCAAGAAGGTAGGGCATGCATCTTCGTGATTGATTTCTACGAGAAAATTGATTGGAATATACAGTATCAGATATAACGAGTTGTAAAACGTATTTAAAATATGATGAGAGAGAAGAAAAAGAATGTAAATAAATGACTTTAAAAAAAAAAGATAAAATATGCCTCGAAGTTAATTTCAAAAACAAATAAAATTGCATTTATTTAACAAGGCAGAAATGGCGACAACAAAAATTCCCTGAAACTGCTTTACTGACAGTAAATTACTGTCTAAAAATATTAAAAATTCAAAAAATACACAAATTATAATGATTAAGCATTTAATTTGTGTGTTAAATATTAAAATAGTAATAATTTTAATGTTGATTTGCCCCCGCATAAATTATTATTTTTTTATACGTGTTTCAGTATATGAGAAATTTTGGTTGAAAAAGAGACGCGACGATCATCCGTAAGAAAAACAAAAGAAATAATAATGATCTATTAGGTAAAACCTGTATTATTTATTAACACAAGTGGCACATTTCTACACCTAAATCAAAACTACAGGTTTTAGTGAGAAAATAAAATTAAGTAGAAAACATTTTAACTATTTTTAATATAATCTCTTCACAATTTATATTGCGATATAAGTGATAAATGTCAGCCGATGACAACTACGGAAATGCCTTTGTCATCAGTGCGCAATGAAATATTTATTTACTTTCAATCCAAAATTAGATTGTGTTGAAATTTTCTCGGCATGTTGATGTAAAAATTATCATCGACTTGATCATCATCCACAAAAGTAAACAATAAGTGTATAATTATTGTTGATCGCTCGTTACTCCTCCCGAACCATGTCCGCTTGTTTGTTTCGATGATCATGAAAACAACCTTTTTATTACTAGTATTATCGAGAAAAGAAACCAAGACCGAGAACATATACACGCAATCCATCTGCACATCATGTAAATGTATTATCCAACAACGTTTTTTGACTAACAATGAGTGATTGAAAAGATTGCCAGAAAATTGCTACGTAAAGTAAGCAAGTTGAATATATTCAGAACAATTATGCAAAAAGTAAACAAATAATTTTTTCATTATGTTGTGAATCGTTCATCTCTGCCAAAGCCACATAAAAATGCAACAGAGAACAACTATATAGCGAAAATCGTTGATTGTTGTGAAAAAATGTGTATGCATTTATAAGATGTACACAAAACATGATGATAACTGATAATTATATGTTTCATCGCTTTTTTGCTTGGTTTCTCAATATCCCAATGGATTCTTCTGTATTTTTTTAACATAAAGTATATACTTTTAGAAGCAAGAAAAATATTGTATCAATAACATGTATAAGGCATATTGTTTTAGTTCCTTCAATCTTGCATTATTAAGCAGCAACAGCGACTTTATTTTTCATTTCAAAAATTTGTACTGAACATAAATAATTACGTATTTTATATTTTTTTTTGCTTATAATCGAAGAAGATTAATTTTACTCAATTGATCGATTCACTGTTTACCAAAAAATCTATTAAACTTCACGGATATTGCATAAAATTATATGAATTTGTGCAAATTTTATTTATTTTAATAAAAAGTAGACAAAATAACAAAATCAATTTATCCGCAAATTATTCTTGTTACTCTGTTGAACTTTGACACATCTATAACATCGTGTTAATTCCTCACTTGTGTTATTGGCAACTTGTTTATTTGTCCTGCAAACGCTCGCAATATTTCATTCAAATATCGCATTTATTTTGAACAAAAGCAGGCACAGAATATCCTGCATGAAAAGAATCTCATTAACATCAACAAACAAAAAGCTGCTTTTTGCATAATCCTATTTCAATTCTCCGTAACGGTTTTATTCAAACAATTGTGGATACAATGAACGTACGAACGTGTGTGTTTGTATGCGGAAAATGCTACATGAAGTTGAGTCAGCCACCGATCCTGTCGCCTAAAATGTGTTGTTTATGTTATCTTTCCAAAACACATATTTTTCGACATGTTAGTTGTGTCAGCAAAGAGGTGCAACCCACAGAACAAGTCTTTCATTCAAAAGTCAAGAGCAGTTTTCCAATTTGGCATCTCTGTCAATGAACAATGATGATGTTCAAATTGGCGTTGAAGTCAAAAATGTCTCTTTTGGTGAATACGATCGACAAACTATTTTAATGACAATGTCATGAAAAATAAATATATCTGTTTATACACACACTATAACGATGGAGGACAAAACAAACATAAATACGATTACGATTAACTTGTCTCTGTGTACCTACATTGAGAAACGAGCTGCTTCATCGAAAAGACGAAAAGTACACAAAAGACATTTTCAAGGAACGACAGCCTAGCATCGCAGACGAAAAATACAACAATTTTTGTCTCTTTTCTGTTTATTTTTTTTATATTTTTTGACACATACATGCAAAGCGAAACAGTGCCTCTAACAGTGCTCGCTACAAACTCAGCACATTATATCCCCGAGTAAATATCACTATCAGATTTTAATATCAGAGGTAATAATTTTAATCACATTTCACATGTTGTTTTGTTGTTCAGCAACATGTTCCGTGAATATTTTTTGTGTCTGCTTGTGTGTCGCCTTGTACACAGCAAGAGAGATGGTACGCAGCGATGATGACACAAAAAACGCGAGTAAAGTGAATATCACGAGTGGTAAAAAATGTTCGACAGTCATGCAAACGTGGTATTTGCTTGCAAGCGAGGAAAGGTGGTGTGGCGTGATGATCGGGAGATAAATGGAAACGAGAAGCAGGAAATCGAGGTTTTGGTAAATGGTGATGCTGAGAGTGTTCCCTCGATATCTTTTATTTTAAACATAAAAAGTATCATCCTTTTCTGCTCTTGACCATTTAACGAACTAACGCGACAATGTGTGTCGCCATATTTTATGCAAATTACTGTAGTTTTTATTTTTTTATCGAATAGCATAGTTGCAACATGTTTTTACCTGTTTTTTTTTTGCTATAAAGCAACAACGATTCTGAAAAAATAGGAAACACTGCAGCTAAATTTAAAATGATATAGCTTAACTAATATTACAAAGTTGGTCAGGACTGCAAAAAATGGATATTTTTTTTTCATTTTTTTGCATAAAAGTTTTTAAAAAAAAAGCTGCAGCAGATGCACGTTTAATTGTAATAGTGGTCTGTTTTAAAAAAGTTTTTAGTGGTTTGTAAGAGAAGGAAGACTTTTAATAATAATAAAAAAATTAGCAAATTACTTAATTATCGCAAATAGATATTGTGCAAAGAGTTTACTAATTATTTTTCTTTTTTTCTCTTTTTAGGTGAGTCTCTATGAGAAAATCATAAATTTAAACTTGGATATACTATTTTGTAAGTAGAATTGAAGGAATATTTTAGGAAAATTCAGGAGTCATTATCAGTGAGTCATTTCTATTTTTAATTCTACGATAACAAAATAGTACAATGAGGGTGACTCAAAATAATGAAAGCAAATCTCCACTCAAGCCGAAAGATTAATATAAAATCATCCAAACACTGAAAAAATTACTATACAATAACAACCCTCTTAGACTATTTTCCTCTTTGTTTGCCAAAAGTCATAAGAATCGTCTTATGGTCGAATGTTCTAGGAAGGGCATCATTTTAATACAACTGAATTAAAATGAGAAAGTTGTAATTTATTTGCTTATTATACACTCTTGTTTATATTTTGGAGACGCTAGTCCATTTTATATTAACATGGAAGCACATGATGATATGATAATAATAGTTTTGACGAACAATGAGGGGTGGCGAGAATAGACCAACAAAAATTTAAAGGGACATGTACGTCTAAAATTTCACAAAAATGTTAGTATTTATTCACTGGCGACATTTTGCGATTATTTGGGATAAGTATTTTGATATTTTTAGAGCTTTAATGAAATAGTCTTGTCAAATTTATCAAGTTTATGTCCTAAATTTAGTGGTAGTGATGTGTGCGAAAACTATTTATGTTCGAGAGCACGTTTCTGAGGATTAAATTAAATAGAATGACACATTGTTGAACAAACTCTTGAAGAGATTTCGCAAAGCAAATAAAAATATTCACATTACCAAAGGCTAGCTTTCTGACATTTGTTGAGAATGATTTTTTTTTCATATAATATGAAATACTTCAAGTTGATATCTTCTCCTTATAAACTTGTTCCTCACTCTTGCATAAAGCCTCGAGCGTTTTCAATAAAAATATCAATCCTATAAAGAAAATAAAATCGAGTACAAAAGTAAACATTACTTGCTTGCTTATAATAAATAAGACGATAAAAGTAACTACCTAATAAATAATAATCGAACATTATAAATATCGAAGTCAATCATGGCAAATGACTTGCAACAATTGTCAATGTATGACTTGAGTGAATTTCGTCTCTCCGTTCTCTATATGAAATATATCAAAGAAAGAACTCGTTAAATGTGGTTTGATTCAGCTTAAGGCAGGTACCTGCGATTTATTATTATTATTATTACGAAGCGAACAGAGAAAGATGAACCAAATTTACCAGAAAATATTTTTTAACGAGTCGAAAATTAAATGAAATGATTTTTTATTTAATAAATCTCGTTCCTACATTTCTTTAGATTTGAAGGTAGGTAAAAAAAAAGAAAGAATACATTTTGTGTTTGCGTCAATGAACAATGTACATATCATATATGCATGCACGAGCATGTTATTCAGTAATGTAATAAGAAAAAAGTAAACAAATCCATTTATTTTCAATACCTTTCCAATTGAATTAACCTTCCTCCCAGCGAAACCAGCCTATATGATGAAATGAAGAATTACCTTGTTTTTTAAGAGTTCATAAAAATAGAAGATATATTTAATGGCGTGTGTATCTGTCAAAATATCGAAAACCAGTGAGGTTGTTTTGAAGTAAATTCTGTGTTCATCATTTTGAAGATCTCCTTTTCAGTCTTTCAATTCAATCAACCGGTTCATCACAATCCGTTTCTTCACGCACAAAACTTCAAACTGTTTTCGGTTGTGTTTAACGAGATGAATGTTATTGCTGCTGTAGCCTTTTTCAGTTGTTGTTTTGTTTATTGTTGAATAACTAGAAGAATGATGCGTGTAAAGGTGATTATGATTGATTGATTAATAAGCAGAACGAGCTTTTACAATGTAGTATGTTTACATATTCTCTCATGATTGAACGTTTTTTCATATAAAAATATTTTTTCATAAAAATATTATCGTGCCTTACTAGTTTCCACAGCAACAAAAACGATTCATAGAAATTGAAAAAATATATATTAAAAGTCAAATGCTGAATTTTCTGGTAGAATTTTCCTTCTCAAAAATGAAATAATAAAAAAAAACTTTTTAAACCATTATTTTGTGTTGCTTATACGAAATTTGAGTTTATATGGTTTAATTTGGGTAAAAGTTATACATTTTCGGTTGGTACTAGCAACAATTATGTCATTTTGGGGAAAATGCTATCACGTGCACGCGTACATATACAATTGAACAAAAAACTCAAAACACTGGAAAGGAAAATGTGGTTTAAAACATGAAATACACATAAAAAGAAGGAATTTAATATTTTCAAAAGTGGGATAAATTTGGCATGGCATAAATGCAAATGCTTAGGGAACATTTTTCTCCATTTGATGCTACAGAGACCCATAAATGACGTAATAATAATAATAACAGCAACTTAAACAATCGAGTTTTCATTTGGATTCACACACACGCACACACATTTTGTGTCTCTGACAGCAACCGAAAATTTCTCTTGTAAAGATTTATTATTTATTGCTTAGTATTACAAAGACATACAAAATAATAACAATGCTTTACAGTAGTTTTTATTTGAATATTTTTTTCTAAAATATAAAAAAGTCAAACACTATGGCAACAACCGCATATTTTCTCTGCATAACCGAGGGAGAGAGGTTGCGGTTGCCTTGCCGGGAAAGTTTAAAACAAATAATTTTTGAATGTGTCAGATCTTTCTCCACACAGTGTCGACATCGTTATCATCGTCATCATCACACCAATGAATGTGTTTGTTTGCATCCATACCACACTTTAGGTGCTTCTTACCTGGTAACACGAACGACGCAAAACGTTGAATGGCAAATATTTCTGGAATTTTATGCGTTTTACACTGATAATTCAGAAGGGTTGTAACGATGACGATGCACCAAACTCCCATCCTGGAAAATCGTTTTTGCCTGTGTGAATGAGAAGCTCGGCTCGGAAAATGCTCATTAAAAATATTTGAGGTACAAATTGTTTTGGTATTCAAAAAGGAAATATTTTGTACATATCTGCAACATGCAACATTCAAAAACAACTAAAAAAAAGTCAATTTAATTTTACCCAGATTCAAATACGATTTCTCTCCTATTTATGCCAACAACATGTCATTTGATATTTTATTAAAATCTCGCATAACGTAATAATTTTTTCAAAGAATTGATTTATGTCTTTTTTTCACCATCACCATGGAAAAATAAAATATGCGGACAAAATTCTAAAATGTAACTAGGCAGGAGCAAAAAACGTTGGAAGAAATTATTTTCCAACAAAGCGATTTTTACCTTTTCTGCTTCACCTCATTTTTGCGATCAACTCGGATGGATGAAGAATGGACAAAAACAACGACACTAGAATGTAATTTAATATTGTGCGATAAAAAGGTGTTTGTGGTGTAGCAAAATACTTAACTCTTTTGTATGGATTCCTCGTTAGTGTCCAAGATATATCTCCATGAGTTGTAAATGTCTTGCATAAAAGTATATAGGTACGCAAAAGACACGTAAAACTGTCGACTTATAAAAATATTCGAGTGACACATGTAATGCTGTTAAACAAGAAATAACATTCCAAGTTGCTGTTTTTAATAGAATAACGAAAATAGATAATAATAGTAAAACTACACTGGGAATAGAGTCTCATACAAACTTTGTGAAACTTGCAATAATTTTTCATATCTAAAATTGTAGACTATAAAAAAGATGCATTATTTTGATAAACATGATAGCTTAAAATTTTTCAAAGGTAATATATTGACGATAAAACATTAAAATGTATTTATTTGTTAATATTTACGAGATCAAGAAATTCTCTCTCTACTCGATCATTTTACACTTAAAGAATATAAAAATGAATATTGCAATAAATAATCAGGTAATAAAATGATCTGAAAAAGTATTAAATATCAAAAGTACGTTATTAAATTATAAAATAAGCAGCAATGGAATGAGCAAAAAAAATGGTTTTGTGTTAAATTAAACGGAATTAATGAAAAATGTCAGGTAAATATCAGATATTCTGGTGTTTTGCCTTCAAGCCACAATAATATACACAAGAGTTGTTTATATATATTTTATTTGTTAACATGATGTCATGACATGTACTCCATTTGGTACGGGTACTGGTCCGAACAATGATGTGTGACAAGTAACACTTTTTTGTCATCATTTAAAAATTTAAAATTAATATAATGTAAAAACCACACAATTTGCTGACACTTTTCTCTTTCCTTCTTTATTGTCACCACATATCACGGTGACTTTTTATTTTTATAGTAAAATAAAATATAATTTGTATTATTCGAGCAACAGAGAAAAAGAGACCCATTCGATCGTTATATTAATACTTATTTTATTATTATTTATATTTATAAACATCGTAAAATATCAAATATATTGACTCTTTTATGACTGTAATTGAATTTTCGACACGCTTTATATTCGTTATGGATATTACTAAAGTTTATAAACTTATGTGCGAGACTGGTAAACTTGAAAAATATTTTTCTTGTACTCACATTGACCAGAAATACATAAATTTTTGAAATTTTATCCAGCACTCTATTCCAAGAATCATTTAATGGTCACCTTATTAACTGCACATTGGTATTGGAAACTTCAGTATTTCGCTTTTGCAATTAAAACCATATTGTTCCTTACATTTATGTTTTATTTATAAATATATTGAGAGAAAAATATTTTTTCATTTTGAAATATTTTGATTCGATATGCCTAGCCAGAGAATGTCTATGAAACACAAAATAGAAAGAACTCAAATTAAAAGGTCTCAAACAAGTCTGAGTACGGTATCATACACCCTCACGTCAAGCGCCAACGAAGCAAGACTCCGCTCTGTCGCGACAGATTTTTGCATAGCCATGCATTATGGAATCATTATATTATCACAAAGTGTGGCTTATCCGCATCACATTACCATACTACGTACCTTAGCAGCATACACTCACAACAAGACAATATTTCACACGCAATATCACACCAGGCACAAAATTGCTTGACAAGACATATATCGCCGACAAGTAAATGTGGTTGGTTGATTCCAAGTTTATTATATGGCCTGTTACAATGTCTTTCTCTTCTTCGTTATTTTGCTACACACGTTGCCAAAGTGATGTGGCACTGCTAGGAAATATATAATAATAATAAGGTATCACATAAACTGATAAGCAAAGCAAAAATTTTCTTGTTAAGGTTAGCAGAATGTGAAGACATGTCAATTGCATCTGATTCCTAATATTTGCGTGTATCCGAAAATTTTAAACGGAAAATGGTGATAATAGTAGGGGAACATCTTTTGCGTCTTGTCAACAAAGGCAAGGAAAGGACTGGATCAAAATAGTATTAAAAAGGATTTGTATCGGAACCTGAAACGTCTTATTATTATTATTTTCACACTTTTCATTCATTTTAAGGGTGCTTCTACCTTACATCGTGTCATTGTTGAATATGTCTGCCTGTCAAATATTTATTTTACTTTTTTCGATTATATTTGACTACTCTGGAAAAAGAGGAGAATCCCGTGAGTATGTTTGCAAAGGGTGAATATAATTGAATTCCCAATTTTTTAAGCATTTTTTTTTCAAGAATTTGTCACGAATTTCCATCTTAGTGAAGGCAGAAAATAATAGAAATTCTGACTACCAGTAATAATAATTGAATTAAAGGGGAGTGTGCCGCTGACACACTCGCACATTATTAAAGTGAAATATGTTTGGAATGTCTTTGTAATTTGATTTCAAATCGATTTTGTCATAAAAACCGCATGTTACGTTGCTTTTTCCTCGTTTCAAAACACACCAACTTCTATAATGTTAACGTATCTATATGGTTTTTTAATTCTTCAAAGTGCATACTGTTGTTTCTGTTATCCACTAAAAAAACGAACATTTTGATAATTGATCATTCAAATGAATTTTCTTGAAATGCTAACAAGGTCATGCACGAAATAATGCTCTCTCATGTGAAACGATTCCAAATAATATTTTACAACTAATTAAATTAATGTGGTCCTTCTTTGTTTGACTTCATCCAGTTAAAAATGAAAAATATGTTTCGAAACTGAGGTCAAAACAATACCGTGACATGTTAACTTGGACAATTTATGACACCTAAAAGAGGAAAGCATATGTTGTTTAGCATGGAGGACGCTTCGATGGTAATTATCGATAGACTTGGACAGTAGCGATCCAAATAATTTTTGATTATTATCAGTTATTTTGTTATAAGATCAGATATCTTGCGACATGTGCGCGTTCCTTCAATTAAGTGGATATGGTTAATAAAAATAATTAAAAATACAAAACTCGTCGTATCATTTCAAGTTTTATTATGTTTCGTTTTTGGTTTAATTTAGAAACCAAGCTGATAATAATCAGTCAATTCTCTCTGTTTTCACTGAATGTATATAACAAGTTTCTATCGTGTCTCTTAATATTTTGGATAAAACTTGCATTTCATGTCATCTAGGTACGTGATAAATTTATGAAGTAATTAAAATTAATAAACATAAAAAGATCATTCTCTTAAATGGATATGAGTGACTTGATAAACGTCTTCCCCCTCTTTCCTTGATTATTACTTAACTTTTTATGTTTTGTATCATACATGTATGTCCTTATCTTTTCTCAACGATACCAACACCTGAAAAAGCATCGCTTAGAGAAGGGTGTACCTATCTTTTAGAATAAAGAAGTTCTAAAGTTATTGTTGTGAAAATGTTAAACTTTTGATTCATATTAGTGTTATAAAGTAAAGAGTAATTATGTTGTACATTTAAATATTAACTCATGGGATATAATTATCTTGGGTGGCTTTAAAGTTTACTCAAAATATTAAAGTACTTGTATTTTTGGAGTCTGTGGAAACAATTTCAGTTCTGCCATTAAACGTTACATTTTTTATACATTTTCATAAATAAATCATTAAAATAACCTCAAACTTTCAATAACTTATGATCGTCCATTTTATCCATGTAAAATCTTTGTGAAATATCATGTAAGGCCTAAATTAAAATAATTGTCGATAATTTATGACGGGGAGGTACATTTTTACATCACTCTGCAATTATCGTCTCTCCTTCAATTGCTTTCATTAAATAAAATAATGCAGTAAAAATATCGCAACAACATGATTGATAAATTAATCAGTTTCATATGTACATGGGCATACCTAATGACAACTAAGAACTTGTTTGATCGATGTGTGGTGTGGCCCCTGAGGACATTCTTTTTCAGCACAGCGGTCATTCATGTTTATTAAAAATGTTAATTTTATTCGAATATTAATTTAATTCTTACAAAATAGATTCAACCTCAAGATAAATGAATACATATATATCGAATAAGTATCATCTTACACATCAATAAATTTTTTTGTATATGACAAATAAATTATTAATTTATTGCTCTTGTTGTGAGTGTAAGAAACAAGCTAACCAATTTAAAAAGCCATTGTCTGACAGTTTTTATTGTTAAATATCAATGGAAATAAGCCATGACATTCAGATGAGAAATAAAGATTATTTGTCTCATGTTTCAAACTAATATTGGTTACATACTGCAATCGCGATATAATTGACACTCCTGAATTTTATTTTAAAATAATCTCAAAATATCTTTAATTTTTGAATAAAAATCTTAAGAAACATCGGTCATACTGTTGAAGTTCACATAAAAGTTTTGTTTGAAAAATAGAACAAATTTTATTCAGCGTAACAAGTTAATTAAAACATTTGAAATCTAAACTTTCTGACATTTTATAAACAAACAGTGTTTATTAATCATAACATTAAGGTTCTTTCAAAATAAACAATTACTTGGAAAACTGCTTTGCCTCATAATGTACAAACATTAAAAGACTATAAAAGTTTATTTAACATTCGCATTCTCAATGGCATATTTATGGGATTACAATTTAATTTTATAATTTTTACTTCAAGAATGTTTCTCACTTTTGAATCCATTACAAAAACTTTGAGAAAAACATTGTAAAAAAAATAATATTTCACATTACAAATAATTTTGCCGTACTTAGAAATTTGTTCATCAACATGTTTCCTTTTGTACATAATATTTTGAATAATTTCTGACTCATTGATTAACAAATAAAAAATATCTTGATTAGAAATATTTTTACAAATCGTAATTTACAAGTGAAGTGACTAATTCATCGGCAGTCTGAACAACCCACCATATATTTATATTGTAGACAAAATAAGAAATATTTTTATTATTATTAGAGATATTAAAGTTGGCGACATAAAATCACATAAAATGGTCCATAAAAGTCCACATAAATACGAAAAAGTCTTCGGTTACAGACTCTCCCTATTTTTTTTTGTGCGCTTATATTAAATCGGATACAAAATTTCGCGTCAATAATTTATTGAACTTTATAATACTATACATTTGATTTTTTTTTAAAGAGCCAGCGTGTATGAATCAAGAGAAACGCGAAATAAAACTTTACAAAATATGATATTTTAATATTTGTATGTTTTGTTGAAATATTTTTGTTTCAATTTGCTGTGTGCTTGAAAATTTTATTAAGTTATTGCTTCATTTCTGTTTGAATGATTGACATTTAATATTTATATGGCCAACTCATAAAATGTGTCAAGCTAAAA
Organism: Culicoides brevitarsis; assembly: GCF_036172545.1. Lineage (NCBI taxonomy): Eukaryota > Metazoa > Arthropoda > Insecta > Diptera > Ceratopogonidae > Culicoides > Culicoides brevitarsis. Next base: position 21,489,935 of record NC_087086.1, on the reverse strand, counting down.
TAAATAATGAGCGACAGGTAGACTTTATTTTTATTTCATTTTTGCATATTCTTAATCGTTTTAAATCGACTTTCAATATCGGCGACGTTTTATTTATATTTTTCGTTTCCATGGTCCTGTCATATCAATCTTCGTACAAAATATTGCACACACACCATGCGAGCAACAAAACTTCAAAGTGTTTTTATTTTTTATTTTACTCAAAATCAAATCTAGTGAGAATCATTTTAGTAAGAAAAAACAACGAGGCTTCCTGCTGCGATCCTTGTTGATCCGTCAAGTAAATTTTGTTTCTTGTATGTGTGATGTGGTGTATAAAAATGTATACATAAAGGTTAAAACAACATGTCTCAAGACACCTCTTCTCTCTCGAACAACAAGAATGAAATAAGATATCCCGTGTCTTTTTCTGGCGAACTCATAGAATGAGAGACAAGAAAACAAATTTTTAAAACACAAGACACATGTAGAGAGTTCTTCTTCCATCATGCAAGATATTTCAACCAGATTACAAACAAAACAAAAATATGAAAATTATTTTTTAAATTGATTTGATTTATTGATTTGACTTGGTTTGAACGGTAAAGAAAACGAACACACATTTGAGTACGATACAACATATAATAATTAATTATTACGTTGTATAAACTCTTTAATAATGTATTTTTTCTTTAAATAATCACAAAACTTAATATTAATTATACATTCCGAAAAAATGTCATATCGTTGATTTAATCATTTCTCAGTAGTTTAATGATTATCAGATAGGATAGAAAATATTTTCTTCGGATTCGTTAATTCGTTAATTATTAGAATATATAAATAAATATGTATAAATTATTAAGATTTTTGTCACTATATTTCCCAATTTAAACCTTTCGCTTTTTAGTAAAATTAAAAATATTAATATTATTAAACTATTTCGTGTAGAAAATAGGAAAATGGTGCCTAAACGTATTCCATAATTTAAAAAAAAAATTAACACGTCTAATGTAAGTGTGGTAAAATTTATCTGTTTATTGTTTAATAAAAAATGTAGGTAACTTAAATTATAATTCAAAAATATTTGAATCGTAATTAGTTTTGTCATTTTCTTATGTATGCTCACATAAACATTAATTAGAAATAAATATCAAACACCCCTCTTGACATTAGACATTTCGTATTTAATTATTTAAAACATAAAAAAGAACATTTTAAAAATAAAATAAAATTCTTTTAATTTAAACATTTCAGAAGTTTATCAATAACCATTACATATAAAAATTAATCTGTTTGTTTTTATAATAATGCATAAATTTTTAATTTTGATAACTTTGGTCATTTTACCTTTAATCGGATTACCTGTATTTGCATCACCATCATAAACGTGTACTCGTTTGCAATCCGATTCCAAAATTTAATCGACTATATCACAATTTATTAATTATTTAAACATTTTTATATGATGTCGTTCGTCATTACGATCTCTGTTAAATGATGATATTATGTAATCAATAAATAAGCCCGCTTTCATGATTCATATGAATTGAATGATCCCACAAAAAGGATTTCAATGCCTTTTTCTGGTTTTAGTTTTATTAAATGTGATATTTAATATTCATTCGGGGGATATATTAACGTACAAAAATTTTGAAAAAAAATGTTGCTTAATATTGAAAATGCCTTTAAATATTCACTTACGGTGCTGAAGTGAATCAAAAGTATTAAATTCGAAAAATATGGCGTTTCAGTGACAAAAACTGTTACACTTACCACGAGTATTTTTAAATTGATCTGAGCACATGTCAGAGTTGTCATTCCTACTTTTGGATAAAATCAAGTATCCTATCATATTTCTCATCAAAGCTGTTATAATATCCAAAGTTGGGATTTTATCTGCTATTTTATTTTACGCCATACAGTGATTTGTTTTATCACCATTTCATAATATAAAACACTGTAGTAACCACTATTTAATGTGACAAATATCATTTCATGGCAGATTTGATGCATTTATATAGGATTAGTAACCACATTTTACTGAGTATGGTTTTTTGTATTAATTAAATTTTCCTATGTTAGACGATTAGTCATAAAGAAACATTCATTGCAAAATTTAATTAATTAATGAAGATGGGTTTTATATTCACTTTCATTCATATTACTTTTCGACGCCATTCGTTTCTCACACAATAAACAGGGGATTGTTTACTAAAATCCTCATAATATTTTTTACGCATCATTATTTAACCAGCAAACGCATCACTACACTCATAATTCATCCGAAAACTAAATACACAAAACGATTATTATTATTAGATTTGATGTGATTTTTGTGTTTACACAAAATTTGTGTTTGAGAAAGGATCTGCAACAATGCGTCGGATGCGTCTCATTAAAACATATCCATTTAATAGTGACTAAACGAGGGTGAGATTGATAATACTTATCTCGCGTCGGAAGTTTTTCAAAGTGAAAGGGGAATATTTTTATTATTTATTTTTCATATATATATATATCTCTCAGAAGATAACTGATGAGGAAATTAGACAGTAAATTAAGCGCATTGTTTATTCATATGACGTGAAAAACGTGTCTGCGACGCTGTGGTTGAATCTTCGGCGGATGATGGGAAAATGGAATATTTTACAAAATAAATTCATAAAAAGAGGGCAATTATTGAACTCTAGGGAAGTTAATAAATAATCTAATGTTCCCATGAAATTTCTTTCTTTTGAAGTCAACTAATTTTGTTTTTTTTTTTCATTTCAGGTAAGCAACATTTCTGGTGTGTCTGTTTGGTTTGCGCATGTGACGTGACAACAGTTGGTAAATCTATAAGAAGCAACATGCAATAAAGACGCCTACATTATCTATACAATAGAAAAGACATGCAAAAATTCAAGTAGCCGAGACTTGACATTCGTTATCCGACAAATCCGCTGCGTGTTTCAGACATTTATCTTGAAAAGAGTTAAACAATAATATAAAAACATGTATAGGAGGACACGTTCGTTTCTCGCATTCACTTCTCAAATTATCACTTCTTTTCCTCTCTTTTATACAATTTTTATTAAAAAAAATCTTAACTCGGATGATGGTCATAAACATTATTATTATTATTTTATATACACTCAAAAGATATTTTACACCTTATTATATTGATTATTATTGTGACTTACACGCTATATAACAATAATCGTACACACAATCAATAAGACACCATATCTTCGAAACATGGAAGTAATGAACAATAACTTCTCTTACGTACAATAAGAATCTCGTATAAAACATTAGCCACTGCCGTTAAGTTGATGTTATGATAAAACAAAGTGGATGTACAGTACTTAAAATTGAGACTACGATATTTTATCCAATTTATAGCATTTCTTTGTTTCTTTCTGAACAAAATAAAAATACCTGCGCAGATATTTTTACGAGGTTTTATTTATAAAAACCAATTGTGGATATATATTTTTTTAAAAAATCTTGCCACTTTATATCAATCTACTCACGCCAAATATGATTAAAAATTGAAAATTCCAAAGTTCATTTGGAGAAATTTAATAAATATATTTTTTATATCAACTAAATTCCAAGTTCAGATGAGGTCTCGTTTAAATTTCAGTAATTTACGCACCCAAAAACATAAAATAATTTGTCATACAATAAATCTTGACAAGTCTCTGCTTTAAAATAACTATTTTATTTGTCTTTCTTTTTATTTTCATTTTCTTGCTTACAAAAGACAACGTTACTGAATGGAATATCAATAAACTGTTTTTGGTTTTGCTCTGGGGATGGCCCTCATTTCGATTCTTTCTTTAAAGCTTGTCTAATAAAAATAATAATAAAATTAAATAGACAAAATATTTCATTGATTCTTTTCTTCGTTCTTTTTATGTTTTCGTGTGTCATAATGTTGGTCTCGCTATTGTATTTATTCAATTTTTAGTGTTATAAATGTTTAGGTTGATGATTGTTCAGAAAGATAATGAACCTAAGACAAAACTAATGTTAGAAAATATAAAGATTGAAAAACGTGCAAGAGACCAAAAGAAAATTAAAATTATTATAAAGATTTCGTTTGATTAGATTTTTATTTAAATTTATTTTCGTTTGTTGAGACAAACTCATATCGGATTTCAAACAAATGTTCATTAGAATATGTGGGTCGTAAGAGTTTCCTTTCAGTAATTGCTTTCGTTAAAAAATGAAACCTTTTCAAATCAAGTTTGGTCGGTTTTTGTTGTTTTTTTTTTAATTAAATTTCTTTTAAATATTTAAGTTTGTTAACTATCAAATCTATCAAATTTGTTTGCCCGTACCAAATAAAAATCAAGTTTCTAACGTCTTTTAACAAAATATAAAATGAAAACACATAAAATAACTTTATGACAATTTTTTTCAATTTATTAAAAAAAAATAAACAAAATATAATCGATTGTTTCATAAGATAAGAAACAAAATTTAGGCAGCAGTTAATAATTTGACTATATACATTTATATTTTTTATTGTTATCAAAAATCAAAAAACAGGTTCTTAGTTTGGTTTAAACCTTGTCTCAGACTAGCAATCTGATTAAGTGATTTGTTTCGTGTCACTTTTTTAATGATTGCTGTGATTTTTTATATATTTTTTAAAAGATAAATTTTTGACATGATCCTAAGTTATTGAGCCTACAGATTTTTGAATTCGAACAAAAATGGACAGTTTGTCATATTTGTCAACTTAAAAATGAAATTTGTATCAAAGATGAATATTCGAAACTTTTATTTTTAAACTTTTGATTCATTAGACCCATTAATCCGTTGCTAATCTGACAGGACATGAGCTGATAAAAATATTACGAGTGACGCACATAATTAAAACATTAACGAAATAGAGAGACATATTTAATCCTAAATGTAAACACAACACATGTACCTATGCTGCTCACCCATTCATTCATTTATGTGTTTAAAACGTACATCAAGACAAGTAAGTGGATTAAATATATTAGACTGAAAATTTGAGTTGGCACAAGAACTGGAATGTATTTTTTTTATCGTCAGTCGCTTACTCGCATGTTTGAACACGATAATTAATTACTTTGCTCATTAATTATAATACTTTTGTTTATTCGTATTTAGTCTTGTATATTTTATAAAATTAACCGTCTGGATAGTTTTTCTCGAGTGTTCAAATAAACTAGAGAAAAAAAAACAGTAAAACAAAAAAGTGATTAAAAACTATTCTTGCGATTCTGTTTGTATTTTCATTTTCTCGGGTTTTCTATAATAATATCATAGGATTCGATTAAATGTTCATCAATCATTTGCTAGCCTGAGTTTATGGTATCGAACAAAGAAGAATTGTATCGATTGTTGTGGCGTTGACTCATTGTTGCCTCGCGCGCTTCTAGACAAACTATAAAAACTTTATGTCAATATAACACTTGCATCCATGCTGGTTTCGGAGACATGTGCTTTTAAATATATAATTTTTTTAAATAATAATAGTAACAAAAAACGCGTGGAACTTGATACAATAAATATACAAACGTTTTATGGGGGCAGACAGTCCTTTTTTTGTAAGAAAAATAATGAGGAAGATTTCGAATATTTATGTTTAAAGAAAACGGTCTTGCTGATCAGACAACAGACAATGATGAATAAATATTAAAATACAAAATATCAAGTTAAATAAATAAAAACAAATGAACGTAGAACAGTATGGGGTCGAACGTAGGCAAAACGCATTTTTAATAATAATGGTTGGTGGTCTTTTTCATTGATCTTAAAAATTGATATGAACAAAAATCCTTGAAGAGACATTTTTGAAAACCATAAAGTCAACCAAAAAACGCATAGTATTGCAATATGATTCCATCAGCAAAAACATTGTTACATGTAGCGAATCTAAGGCAACAAGGATCCCTTACTTGCTTGCAAAGATAGAATCATACTTACCTAACAAGCAGGGAGAGCATAAAATTACACATTTATCATAAATATTATCCTATCTGGCTAAATGAAGGCACTCATTTCCACCTGTTCCGCTATTGTTACATTTGTTAGCATCGTTTTTCCTAGCAGAATGTTCATAATAATAACTACAAAGCTTTGCAGATCCCATCACAACATTCCTTTTAATATAACAATGAATTACATAAATAAATGAATATTATAATTATTTTATGCATATAACATGAATTCATGTGTCGTATGTTTTTGTGAAAACAGGACAATTGTCAATATAATGCAAATATATTCTAGTAAGGTTAAGTTGAGTATGAAAGGTCCTTCACCTGTGTGAACCAGAACCAAAGACAACTTAGATGGATTTTCGAAATTTATGAACAAGACACTGTAGGAACATGTATCAACATTAAATTGCAGTAATTAAATTATTTCTCATTCAACGTACGTTGCTAACACAAAAGGAACGGTAAATATGCAAAAAATAATGGGCATTATCTCTATTCATTACATAAGGTTACATAAGGAACTGTCTCAGTTACTTATTATTATTTTAATAATTATTTTTTATTAGTGCCTAAGTAAAAGACGGAAAGTAGTTTTTAATGTAAATTTTTCTTCATACTATTTAGGTATTTTTTTTTTAAGAAAGCTTAAAAATAATGCTGAAACTTATTTAAAATAACCATTGAAATGAGAAGGGAGTGAAAACTGCCTGAGGCTCCCCAGTTGCACTTTTTTCATTCACACAAACTCCAATTCAACATTGAATTTAAATTTTTTTTCTACTCATGCTAGAAAGACATTTCCTTAATAAATAATGAATAGAAGTAGCATTAACCAAAGGAAACACGTACGAAAAATTGTCATTAATGCAAGTTCAGTTAAGGAACCCATTTCGATTTATTTGTTGTTTCTGACAAACATTACTTGTCAATAATAAGCAATAAAGATGTCATTTCCAAAAGAATGACAAAAGTTGTCACCTTTTATAGAAGGGAATAGTAAAAAAGTTGTCTCTAATTGAATTCGCCTGTTGAATAAAAGAGCGTCTGGCATTCAATTTGAGTAGGATGCAAATCCGCTTCTAGTTTTTTTTTCTCTCAAGGAAGATCGTGAATTCAAGATGCAACAAGCACGACAAACCTGGCGACAATTTTCATGTAAAATCATGCACAGAAACATCAAATATCGTGACTTCTGCTTGTTTTTTACTGTTGATAAAATATATCGAGTAACCACCTACTCGTCTTTCGTGGCTAAATTTATGTTCCTCTTTTGTATCTTATTTGCAAGAAAGGAGACGGTTCTCGGTAATAAATAAAATCGTGCGTTACTTGCATGTCAGGGGTGGTCAAGTATTATTGGAAAATATTGTGGAAAAAGTGAGATAACAACAATAATTGGACATCTCTGGATGCAACTTGTGCACTAAATATAATTCTGATGGGACTCGGATACACCAAAAAATAATTTATGTGCACACATGCCTCAAACAAACTTCTGCAGTGCACTCCTGCATATGCATTCAATACACTAGGTATATGTATGTAATATGAATTATCGATACCATATACGTTCTCATTTGGAGCTGATACGAGCCCAAGTTGTTACTAGCCTTGAGCAAAAGTAACAAAAAATGCTAAATGAGATTCTTGTTAGCGTGATGATGTTGGAATATGTTATGTATGCATAATGTACAGCACATAGGAAAATGCATATATGACGATAAATGTGAATAAATAAATAAAAATGAAGAAGAACGAATGGAAGAATCAACAAAACACGAATTGGTTGTATGCTGTTACGTACACGAGACAAAAAAATATTAACAAGATAAACAAGGCACAAAAATTAAATAAATAATGTTCATTTTACACATAACTACAAATAATAATAACAACAATAATCAAGAGTGCATGTAAGTCGTGTGTTTGTACATTATTTCAGTAATAATTAAGAATAAATCAACGCGAGTATCGTGCCATGTAGGCTGTCTTACGTTTCGAGTTTTTTTTATGTCGGTGTAAAATCAACTTTTGGCCACTCTAAAATTAAAAAGTGTCTGATAAAAATATCAACAATATTTCAATGACCATCATCTCCATCCTCTCATCTTTTCCATCTTGAAAAGGTTAAAAATGTAAAACAAACAAAAAATATAATGAAACATAATGATAATTTAACGTACAAATTAACAGTTTCAATCAACATAATTTTTTATTGCCTAGTATTTGTTTTATTCTCAAAAAAAAACGAGAATCGTTCTCAAGTACGAACACGATAAACAAAGTGTTCGAACGTATGAACAGCCAGAAAAACAAACAGAATTGTAAAAATTAATTTGAATAAATTACGCTTTCGAATTTTACAAATCACGAACGACGAAGAAAAAAGCAGACAGAATTGTGATCGAAATCAGATTCGGGTTATTTTCTTCTTTTATTTCGAAAGAATCAGTTTTAATTAATTAATTTTCGGACAAAAAATAAAGAAGATGAAGGAGCAAAATGTAAGATACCGAAAATGCAAAATGATTTAATGATGCTCAGAATTCAGGCTTTTGAATATTTCATAAGAAGTTTATCAGAAGCTGTGATCAGAAAAGGTTGATTTTAGTGAGTTGAGCCAAAAATGTTTTCTGAAAAATCCTTTTTCTGTGTCAGACATCTATGAAGAACAAAATCAAACAGAAATAAAAGATATAGATTGAAAAAAACCAAACTACGAAAAATCAACTTCATATCAACAGCATCCGCTCAAATTGGAATATTTGCTCCATTGAACTGGAAAAAATTAATAATTGAAAAGCATTTTCGAAATATACCTCGACTGCAATGGCAGCTGAATCATCAAAGGATTTGTTTTGTTGACAGTCCTGTGAATGATCAAAGACGCAAATCAAATAAATTCATAGACTATGTATATTCTTTTAGTCCAAATGAATATCCAATTTGATGGTCATTAAAATTCAATCAGTTATTTAAAAAATCAAATATTCCTCACCTTACTCTCCTCATGAGGTGTATAAAAAACCTGATCGCCATACCACTTTTTTACCAAATGAATTTAATATCAAATGCTATAAACAACAATTTATGAAGAATTATAATTTCTCAGATTTGATTGAACAATCATTTACAATTCAAGCATATACAAACACAGGTACATCAATAATAATTTACATATAATCGAAACAATAATCGTTTTTGGACGTGCCTTTTTAAAGTATTTCTCGCAAATGGATGCGCTGTCAATAATTTTCTTATAGCTTTGTGTTATTGTTGTTTGAAATGTAATAATAATTTATTCTTGTTAACCTGTTTGTTTCTTCAATTTTTGATATTATTAACATTTTTTGTATCTTGTTTGTTTTTTTTTTGAGTAGTCATATGACTGTGATGAATGTAAATTACTCACCGAAACTGCACAATTATGGAAGCAATAAAAAAAGCTAAAATGAATATTGTTTTGGATACGAATCTGCCTAAATGAGTATTTAAGGAATGTCTTCAGTGAATTTAATTTCCTTGAAAGACAACTTTCTAGGGTGTGGCAGAAGTAATGTTCACTTTACCATAGTTCCCTTCAATCAACAATTTTCAAATAAACAAGTCTAAGGAAAAAAGATCAAACGAAATTATAATTAAAAGTCGTGTTAAATTTTTAATAAAGTTTAACTTGCCAATTACTCAGAGACTTACACAACAACAAACGTCAGAGAAGAAGTTTTAAAAGTTTTTTTTTTCATCAAGAGACGTAAACGATTATCGTCTCAGGATGAAAAAAAGAACTTAAAAGAAGAAAGCATATTTTCCTTTTTTCTAGTCACTTTATAATTTTTTAATCTACATATAAATAGAGTGAGAGTGCTGGTGGCGTTTTTGGTGCTCTTACATATATACAAAACGTTTGTGTGCAGAAACGTGATACTATGCAAAAATGCCAGGAACGAGTCATAATCACTCTCTTTTGTTGATAATTACACTATTAAACTGTTAGACGTACGACAAAGAGAGACTAAAAATTATTATTTTTCAGCAGAAAATATATTTTTTTCGCGTTAAAACATAACTTTAATTTGATCCTATTTTATGACGTCGCTACTTGCTACATAAAAGAGTGACAAAATGTCGGAAGAATGTTAAATTTCATATTAAGTTTCAGCTAAAAAATAGCTGTTTTTTATCATAAAATACACAAAAACATTTTTGAAAAGAAAAATATTAAATTATCAGGCGTGCTGAACGTGCGTCGCGTCGTGATCCAAATATAAATAATGGCAAAATGAGATCATAATTATATGCCTTTTTGTTTGTTTTTGAATGAATGTACTTATTCGCTTTAAAATTTAAAATTCTGCTGTAATTAAGTAGGATGACACGAAACTTTCTCAATATGGCCTCCATAGAAGTATCTTTTACCGTACAAACTACAAAGCTTAATCTTTGGCTGCTATAGAAAAGTGTGAAAATGCAAATAATAACAGTGTTTTAATGAGGGGCTTCTGTTCTTCAATAAAAAAGAGGTGTCAATAGTTCAAAAACAACAAGCAGAACCCAAAATGTACATAGACACTGCTATAATAAGGCGTTTTCGAACCGACTCAAATTACAGTTTGTACAATCTTTGAACGAAAATATACATTTTGTGGCGATAACGAGCTACTTCAATATTATAGATTTCGAAAACTGGAAAAAATTGCATATTCAACGTGGAAAATTTATTTATTTTAATTTTTGAATAAGTAAGAAATAAAAGGCAAATGTGTGTTTTGTATTCGTCCTACCATATCAAACAAATCACTACGCGTTGTCTAGAAGCAAACAAAGCTTCCATCGTAGTGACAATTGACACGTTTCATTGTTATTATCGTTTTTATTTTCTAGTTAAAGGGGTGTTTCTAGTTATCATTTTAAACATACAAAATTCACGTTAAAAGGGTTCTTGTTATTTTGAATCAATATCGCACAAAACGAATATATTTATAATCGATTTCTGTCTGAGCGCTGTTTGTTTTTCAGCAATTTACTTGTTATGTGTGTCCCTCTTATACACAAAAGTGTTTCAAAGGTTATTATTTACATACTTCCAGATCAAACTTGATTCAGATTATTGTCATGAAAAAAAAAATAATAATAAGGGATAGGAGTGACAAACGTCAAAAATGAAGATATTGATTGAAAATTTCAGTAAGAATCCTTTCCGAGTGTTGGAAATCTGTGTTCGTTATTCAATTGTTCTATTTCTATTATAAATTTGAGCAAACAACACCCGACCTAAAACAGTTTATTTGTCGGTTTTCCCTACACATTTCATGTAGGTTAGCACACTCCACAATGTTGTTTACTAAACCAATTGAATATGCACAAAAGACTAGAACTCAATATCGGAGATTGTACAAAAGTGAAGCAATATAGTAAAATTTTCAATTGAAAATCAGAGCTTGATTCAATTCAGAATGGTAAACAGTTCAATAAAACATGGAAAAACATACAAATACATTACACACAAACCCACAATATAATAATAGAACTACATCGGGACTCAAAAGAGAATATAAAATGGAAACTAAATTGAAATTGTACATTGTTATTATTTTATTGAGAGAAAATTCAGAAAGCATCGAGAAACCAAAGTGGCAATTTGTTTGAAAGTGACTGATATAAATGTTATCGTGGTTAATATTTAAATCCGTGCATTTCTGAAATAAGTGAGGAAAATATATCCTAAATTATCTTTATTAATAATTGATTTATTTTTTTTTAATTACAGGTGAGTTTGATCATTTCTACACGACCTACATAAATGAATTGCCATAAACGTAAGTTTAATCAACTATTCAATTTTTCTGCTAAAAAAACAGCAAGTAGTTCAACACGCATAAATTTATTTAAATTATCATCGTCATAAAAATAAATAAAAGAAAAAAAATGTCTGAAAATCTATAAATTTTATGCTTGTTTTGTGTCATAATATTTTTATTCATCTTCGTTTCGACTTTTTTTAAACATTAAATTAAAGCAAAAAAATCGCAACAAAAACGACGACGTCGCATAAATTAAATATTTTTACGATCGATATCAAATACTCCTCCTTTTTGTATCACCTCTTATAGTTTTTTTTTGTTGCGAAAAAAAAAAGATTTTTTTATAGTTTGTTTGAATGAATTAAATTAAAGAAGAGACATTTGATCGTAGATAATAAAGCAACAAGACAACTCTTGGAGATGTAAATTTATGTCTTTGTTGTCGCTTTTAACATTTTACAAATGCGTTCCAATATAAGACATCAAATATAATAAACAATTACAAAATACGTAATTTGATCGTTTTATTCACACTTTTAAACGATGCAAAACACAGTTGGATGGCGACGAGACGCTCCTTACGAGAACATTCAATAAAAATATGTTAGATTCATTTAAAGAGCAAACACAAAGTTCAACGTATTCTTGACACCTTCCCAGAAAATAAGCAAAAAAATAAAAACGGGAATAAATTATGAGTATATGTAGTGATTCTCTTAAAATGTAATTGAAAACAGTAATAAGAAAAAAAAATGTTGCTACGACCTCTTAATAATTTCAAAGTCATGCTTTGAGCCTCCACCTTATTATTGTTCCGTAAATATTTTTCGTATATCATTTACCTTACAAGAAACTCGTAAAAATAACAATGAAAATTAAAATAAATATTCCTCACATGGTTAAAAAGTCTAAGTAGAAAAAATTTGAATGTTTATTGATGATTCATGAAATTATTGTTATTTTTCTTCGAGCGAGAGCGAAATAGACGTCAAAATACCACACATCTGATGTTTATTTTTCGTGCACTCAACAAAAGTAAATAACTCGATCGTCCATCCATCAACTTTTTGGGGCAATGGACTAGCAACTGACTTAAAGAAACAACAAGAAATTGAGAAAACAATATTTATTTTAAACATATTTTTACGTGTTTCTAGTGAAAAAACGAACAGTAGTCAGACTTCTTCAATTTATTTTTTTGTGTTATTTTTTCGTCTTGTAAAAATATTTGACTTGAACTCCAACATGTCAAGAACCAACGAACGACAAATTTTTATATTTATTTACCGGAGTCTTACATGAAAATATGTGAAAAACTTTTTTTGGTTTTCTACATAAACATACACAAATATGGTAAAAAGGAGGTGATGCTGTGACTCTACTCCAATCACATCAGCACTCAATAAAAATAAAAATAAAGTTTGTCAAAAAAATATAATAAAATCAAATTGTTCATCCATGAAAACTCTTCCTGTCTTCAAAAGTTTTACTTGTGGGATCACAACTTGGTTGAAATGGCATACAAACCGGCAAACATACAAATGTCTAATCATTTCCGCTCAATGGCAAATAACTTATTGATCGAAATACCATTGTGATTGTTTTGGTTCTTTAAGTTTGTGTCGACTTCTGTTTGTGGTAATATGAGAGATATTTTTTTTTATTATGATATGAAACTATTTCCAAAATTAAATTTTGAAACCTTTATTATTATCAAGTTGGTATTTTTAATAAGTAACTTTTCTCAGTTGTCGACACGAAAAAGAGTCTCCTTATCAATAATATTTTAGTTATTTTAAAATTCATTCTTATTACTGGTGTTACACTATCCGATCTCTTTGAAAATATACACAATAGAAAAAATGAGTCGATGATATCTTGACCATATATTCGTTTTTGTCTATTCTTCTTTTTATTCCATTCTTGTTGTTATTATTATTATATTTTGTTGTCATAATAATAATAGTAAAGAATAAAAACGATCCCACCTACATATGTGAGATTCTTAGCAGCCAGCATCTTTCTCATAATAAAGGTTAGTTACGGTGGTTCCAGAAATTATGTGAATAAAGAAAGATACAAAAAAATAAAAATAAAAATTACATGAAAAATACAATAAAATGTAAAATAACACCTTTTTAAAAATATGGAACGCTGACACTTTATGAGAACAAGAGACAATAATGAAGATTGTCCTGTTTTCATGTGCTCCTCTATTGAAGACACACTTTCAATAATATTCAAATCAGATCCTAACAACCATTTATTGCTGTCATCGTCATCCGATTCATGCTTAAATGGATTTTATGTGTCACATTCGCATAACTTTTTTCTATTCAGTCGTGGAAAAATATAGCAACATCATATCTAGCAACCACCGACGATGATGACGACGACAAGGAATTTTTCACAACATGACACATTAGAATTACATTTTGTACACAGCGTTTCATTCCAGAGAAAAGTGATGAAAGGGATCAAATGCACAAGTGTACATATTGAAAAAAAAAATATAAAAGGACAACACACAAGTCGCATTAACTGTGAGCTTCGGATCGCATCAATCGTTTTTCGGTCCTTTGAGATATTTTTTGTGGTGCGCTTCCATGCGACAGCCGATGTAATAACGGCTCGGTTATTGCGACACATTTAATTGCATACATTTTCGTTTTTTATGCATCCTCAGAAATTTTGTTGAAAAAAAGGATGTCATTTATCGTGTAGCATGTGTCGTTGTCCATTTGATGTCGGGATGGCTTATCTCTTTTGGCATTGAATGTGTTATATTTTAACTGTTATTTTAAAATGTCGGTGGTTCAACCCTCAATATAAAAAGGTTGACCATATTTCCAATATTATTATTATTTTTTTTTGTTCTCGATATTGATGAGGACGAAATATAAAAAATGTGCCCGTCAGCTCCCATTTAATAAAATGGTAAATTTATATTGAAAAGGACGTTTGAAAAAAAATAATAAAATAAAAATATTTATTAGTTCGACGCTTTTCGAAAGTCGAACTGATGCCAAGCGAAGACCTTTTGGCATAAAACAATATTTTTATGCAGATTTTGATGTTCATATGGGGATAATATTAACGTTTGATTCAAATTTAATGTCTAGATCTATGACACAAAAAATTAATTAAACAAATAATTTATCTGGCTTAAATAATTTATATTATAGAATAATAATATATTCTAATACTTTTAACTAAATTTTAAAAATGCTTTTAAATATATCTGAAAGTCGTGTTTGAATGAAAAAACAAATCACTGGAATTATTTTTAAATTCTCACTCAGGGAGAATCTAGTTATGCAGTCGCTCCAAATAAATCGCCATTCCTCTTGACCATTCCAGAAATGTATGATAAAATAAACCGTTTTCATTTAATTAGATGTAAAGTACTGGAAATGTACATAAAAATCAAACAACAAGCTTCATACTCACTTAAATAAAAATTTACAATTATAATTAAATTCCACTTGTACGACCATACATATTTTATGATGAATTTATTTCAATGATGGAAAACACAACTCATCATCATTGTCGTTTGTGATTTCCTTTTGTAATTTTTATATCACTACATTTACAATGTCTCATTTTTGTATTTTTTCATCATTTACCTTCCTTATAAATAAACATCAACAAGCAAAATCGAGCATAAAATGCATTTATAATATGCTAAGAAATCAGAATTTATAAAAAAAAAACAGAAGAGAAGGGAATGAGACTGTAATATTAATCAAGTTAGTACATGAACGACTTTTTTATGTCACTTCTGTTTTAATTTAATTCTTGTTCTACAAATTCTTGTGTAAAATGATTTAATTTTAACAACTGTTGTTTAATATTATATGAATGATGCATACAAAAGGCATCATTATTAAGCAAGTTTTTTATGAGGTTTTGTGTTATTTTTTCATGTAACATGGTAACATTAATATGAGTAATATATTTTTTAATTATGTGTTTTAATTTTGATTCTATAAGAGTACAACTTATTGTCATCCTGCTAACGCTAATTCAGTTAGACTACAGTACTTGATCAATTATTTATTCGATTCCAAGCAAGTTCCCTGAATTTTAATTTGGTTGCACCAACTAAGTAATAACAAAAATTTTACTTTGGTCAATTAATAGATATTTTACTGAGAAAACGATAGCAACTTGATTATTTATGCAAGAATTTCCATTTTCAAGAATTTCTAATCAACTATTATTGTGGTTTTGATGATGATTGTCGATAATTTCGGTTGAAAGACTTGATCAATAATGAAAAGATCAAAAATTCTGGAAAAACAACTTGTCTTTAACCAAGAATTTTATTCAAAGGACTTTTAATTTTACTAAATAGTACAAAAATGCTGCAATTTTCCACTCAAAATACCTCAGAGAACGTAATTCAACATTTACAAAAAGTATCAAAACCAAACTATGTATGTAATCGAAACAATATTGCACACTTCATTGCATTAAATTTCAATTTGCTATTAAATTGAATTGTGTTCTGTTGTTATTGCAAATTCATTGTTTGCCTACAGTTCAAAGTTTGTGTATAATTACTACTATTTTATGGTTATTTTCAAATTAAAAATGAAATTTTAATTTTAGTTTTTCGCCTAATGAAAATGTCATAAAAATATTCGTTTAATGTAAATTAAGCTGTGGTTTTTTTGTGAAAATTTAATTGTTCACATACAGAACCGAAATTAAAAGACAAGCAATGTTTGATTTTTATAAAATATGAGGATATAGGATATGTAAGTCATTCACAGCTGTCACAATTATTATCCTCTCATGTACTTTCATGTAAATTTTTCTTTGAATTCAAGAAACTTCTTATGAAAGAAACATCTTTATTTGACATTTTAATGCTGATTTCATTCGGAAGTTGATCCTTTTGTAACAGTATTTTTCTTTTCATGTTTTCTGTAGTACATGGAATTGCGACAAAATGCAAATTATTTAACAACTATTCTTGAATAGCACAAATGTCAAGTATTTTATAGGAAAAAAGAAAAGAACTTGTTACAGCTGGATTTGCATTTATTCTTTTTTATTCGTTTGTCATCATTCATAAGCCACGAAACGAGACAAGATACAAGAAATAATGGATTTGAAGAAGAAAAGAGATTAAACTGTCTTCAAGTAAAGTTTTTTTTGTATTTCACTTTTAATACGAAGGAATAATTTATCCTTAAAAAATCGAAATTTCACTTGCTGTTTTAATATTTGAGAAAAAATGAAATAAAAAAATATCACACTGCGGTATGTCCACAAGAAAATTTCACCTCTTTTTCTTTTTGACTTCACTATTCTGTAAACCATGGTAACCTGCTATTAAAATTGAAGAATTTCTTGGAGGTAGAGAACAAAATCGTAATCACATAAAAAGAAAACGAATAACAACAAATGAATTTTGTAGACAACTTGATTGGATTAAATGAAAAAATAATAATGAAGAAGTGGATGAAGAGTTCTTGAGCAAATTAAAAGTTTTCCTGATACTTTTTCGTCTGTGAAAATGTCTCTACCTGCAACGTAACGATTTTTTCTTTTTTGAAAAAGGGGAGTAATTTTCAGGGACAAACAATGTAATTATTTTTCGAGTTTTATTGAATTGCTGTCATCTTGTCACCAATTTTCGCAGCAACAAAAAGGTTATATAAAAGTATTTTTTCCTTCTCCTATTTCATCGTTAATTTAAAACTTTTCTGCAACTTTTGAAATATTTTTCAATCAGAAATAAAAATAATTACTAACGGTGCTCATTATAAATTTTACTGCAATACGACAAGATGTCTTTCAAGTTCAAACTTCGAATAAATAGGCAGAGTTTCTTTATACAAGATATCTATAATAAATAATACTTCGTAGCATCTTCGTTGTCATAGTTTTTTTTTTCGTTTTGATATTTTTGTCGTTAAAAAAGAGTATTTTAAGGCCTTTTTTATTACTTCATCAATCGAATGTTTATCACTCCAAATTTATTACTATGTATCTCTTGACAAACACTTTTTTATTCAAATGATGGCCGGAACGTCAACATAACAACAGTCAACACAAATAAAACATGTCTTATCTGTAGAGTAGAAAAAAATAGTTTGAAAACGGAAGAACGAAATATTTATTTATTCTTTAACCGGAGTATATCTTATCGGTTCGACAAGTAAATTCTCTATTTTGTGTTGTATTAGATAATTTAATCGTAAACTGTTAAAATTAATAGAAAAGTGTTTCTACAGAAATATCAAAAGATAGGCTTCTGTTAAAGATATGACTCGAATTTTAAGCGAAGACAGCGTGACGACAACCGAAACGAGTGTTTTTTTGTTAACGCATGAAATTCTAAAATGCGTCTCTAAATAATATTTTTAAATTATTTAAAATTCATTTCGTTTAGAATAGAAAAATTAAGAAAAATATACGAAAAGGATATCCACTTTTGTGGATTGTCCATTTTTGTTAAGGTCACGAGGACAATTTTTAATCATTTTTTGAATATCAAACAGTCAGTTTAATTAACAATCAAGGTTAATAAAAATAACAAATTGAAATTTGATTCTGCTGTTTTTGCCATGAAAATTTAAAAATGAGCGAATTTTTTATTTACTCTTTACTTTTGAATTTGCTTTCTTTCAATATCGATACCGTACAAAATAAAACAAACTTTTGAACGAAGAAAAATTATTGATTTATGCATTTTAGACTCTCGATTGAAATTCAAACTTTTATATAGTCATGCGAAGAAAAAATTGATATTTTCCCAATTCCATGCTTCGATGGTTTCAATACATGAATGCATCAGCTCATTATATTATTTTTTGTAATATTTTCTCTCAAATAAAAATATTACTTAAACGATTTGCAAGTGATATAAAACATGAGACAAGACACCCATGGTGTGAATCAACAGATTTAAAGATTATTTTCTCAAATTTATTTAAATATTTATTTCTTGCAGTTTTACGAGTTGTATACCCGTCGGTCAAACACCGGGAATTTATTCATAAATAACGAAAAATATTTTTTGTAAAGGCAATGTGCAATTTATATTACGTTATAGCGATAATTCACACATTTACTCACAAACAAACAGTGATATGCAATGGTCATAAATAAATATAGCGTGACATGTTTTAACGTACGCAATGGGAGGTGGGGGAAGTATTTATTTACATATGGGAGCTAAACTTTCTGGGCAGATTCTTAAAGAACCTCCCATGAAGCTTCATAAATCACTATGTATGATATAAATTTAAGAAAATATTTTTTTTTTGCAAAATTGATTAAAAGTTTTTTGAATTTCTGGTTTAAGAAGTTTAGAGGGAAGTCAAAATTAAGGAAATTATTCCAAATTGTTGCCCAAGAATTCACTTTTATTTATGAAAGAACCAAACTAATCTGAGCTGTAAAGCACTTTTCGATTCCCTGCAATAACTTAGAACTATCTAACGCTCTTAAGCAGAATACCTTACAAACTAAAGGGGAACACAATTCCCGTTACAAAAATAGTTGAAGCTTTCCCTGATAAAAAAATATCCTTTCCCTATTAGAGCGACAAATGCTCTAACTTAGTTCTAGCTGAAAAAAAAACTTAAAAAACACCCTAACAAGGAAATTTTGTAAAAATGTGAGAAAAATTAGATAATTTGTCTTAACGAAATATATATTAGAAATATAGAATATATTTAAATACGTAGAAGTAAAGTTTTTAATAAATATTAATTCAAGTAAAATCATGAAGGCACAACAGATGTTGATTTTCAGAAATATTGCCAATAAAATTCAATCAAACAGATAATCCCAATTACAGGCGATGAAAAGAGATTATGTCAAACACTTTATTGAAAAGTTCTTTTGTGGTCCTTTTATGTAGGTAAACAATTTCGGCACAAATACAACTGTTGTCAATATATACATGTTCTCTTAATCCAATGAAATCCATATTTTATTTTTTAGCCCAACATAATTAAATCACAACTTCAAATCTGACACACACAAAAATTAAACTTTTGGCAATTATTTTACGCTTAATTTCGTGCAATGAGTTTATTTTTAAATTTATGGGCTATTTTTGGCCATATCATTTTTCGATAACAAAAACAAAAAAAGTAATCCCAAAAAGATTTAACATTTTTATTTTATTTTATTTTGATAAAAATAAATAAAATATTGAAAAAATCGAACCCTTATATTAATTACCTAACGACACTTACAAAATTGGGCCACCCAAATACATTGCCTCTTTTAAAGACAGATCTATGTAGAAAGTAATTTATGTCGGATAAATTGTTACCGAATACTCGAAAGTACGTGATCTATTTTACTTTTTTTATACGAAAGAAATTCCTTGTTCATTAATTTTTTCCCTCTCGTAAGTTTTTCTTCAATATTTAAGACATAAGAACATCGACCGTAAATCCCCTTTAAAACGTGTTGTTTTAGGAATAAAATTGAATCTTTCGTCGCGTCTTTGCCTTGGTTTGCTCAGTTGTTGAAAGAAAAATGCTTCGCATTCCAATAAATTAATTAGGTTCACAATATAAAATACCTCACGTACCTTGCCGACATTTGAGCATACTCGTTTACAGACAGTTTAGGGAAATAATAATAAAATTTTTCATTAGAATCGATATTATTTTCTCATTTTGGGTTATATGTATACAACATTGTAAAAATTGTAGCGAATCTCGAGTGTGCTTAAAAAGAGATTATGCTCTATGAGGAAAATTTAGGAGTATAATCAACATTTCCTATCGTTAAGGGAATTACCTAAATTATGCTTAAAAATAGATAATTTTAAAGCGATATTTCAAATTTTTTATGTTCTAGGAATAAAAAATAATAAAATACTTCTTTGGCACCTTCTTGACACCTCGGCATTACACAAAGTTATTTCCGTCACAACCTTATAAAACATAAGAACGATATAGCACAAAAAAAAAACATAATTTATGGCCATATTCATCCCTAATAATTATTATGCCACAAACACATTTCAAATGATCACGGTTTTGAAATACACGAAAAAACACCGTAATAAATTCTGTCATTATTTGATAATTTTATAATAAGTCTGAGTACCACTTCATCCAGTCTTCTTGAAAATCTTAATAATTCATTCAAAATCGTTGAATTTAAATAAAACACACTTGAGTTTTGAATAGGAAAAAGTTACCAGGTTAATATTTTCGGTCTTTTGGTGTGCATTTAATGACAAAAATGACTCCAACGTATGATGAAGACATTTAAATTAGATTGATGGTACTTGTTAGAATAGAAAAAACGACACACACTTCAGAGAACATATCATCATCATTATTCTTATTTCTTTCACTTACTATGCGATGCGACAGTGTTACGAGTCTCTATGGATTTTTTAAAAAATATTTTTTTGAAAATGTGTATAAAAATCATGTTGTTTCACTCATTATTTAAATTTGAAAGGCAATAAATTTTGTTTTTGTCAAGCATCGAACGCGTTTCTAAGTTCAAGAAGAGACAAATTTGGGTGAACCAAATGTCTTCCACTTTTAAATCGAAATCAAAACGATAAGACAGCTAATTTAAAATAATAAAATTTTTTGAGCAGTTTTGAGACGATCACGTCATAATTCAAACATCCTGTTTATTGCTTCCTCTTCATAGATTCTTAAAATGTTTGCTCGATTGTCTTCATCTAAACTTTGTCGTTTCCTTGTGAACATCAAATCAGACAAGATTATAAGGGACCAGAAATCAAGTTGAAAGGTGAAGGAAATTGAATGCCTGTAAGATATTTGGTTGATGTTGTACACAAATTCAAAACAAACTTAACTTCTTTATTGGAAAATTAATAATAATCATTTGTTTGAATTTCTTCAGTTTTCTAATGAAATTTCAGTAGGGGGCTCTGTCATTTTGTTATTTGTAGAGCGGCAGATTTCTGTTTTTGGTACATTTTGAAGACATTTCAATTTGCTTTTGAGCAATTTTTTCTTTGCAAAAAATAAAAACTCTAAAAGTAATAATAATGTATAGAAATCATTTGCAGGATCTCATGCTGTGGCACAACAATAATTAAGAACAAAATAGATTTTTTTTTCTTCTTTATAGAAACTAGCACAATTTTGCACTTTTCTCGATTTGCAGCACTCAAACAGAAAATAAAGCAGAAAGAGAATTCCCAATTCAATTTCCGTTTCCCCTTTTTGAACAGCAGTACTACACAATACAAGACGACAGGTAGTCAGTGAATGAATCGAATTGAATGTCTTCGTCACGGTGTTATTATTCTAGAGATGGTGCATTAGCTGCAAAAAATACACTCAAGATGCTGCAACAGCACAACGGAGGTGTGAAAAATAAATTGATCGGACGTTCATTCTTTCAGATGAGCGAAAAGACAATAGGTATAAATATGATAAAAACGAATAATGTGGAAAAAATTGCGTAAAAATAGCACGCTCATATCGTAATTTACGCCAAAATATACATATTTAATGCATAAACAATACAAAATTTTCACAAATAAGAGACGGCAGACGAGTTTGGTGCCTGTTGGAATTCAGCTGATTTTAATAAAGTTTCATCCTTACAAGTTTGCATATAGCATAAAAGGAACAAAAGTAATATCCTTTTTATGTTATGTTAATAGTTTTGCTCTATTAAGGCAAACAGAAGAAACTTGTATGTGCTGCTCCTTATTTAAAGTGCACAAAAACTTTTTCCTTTTGTTTTTCTTTAAGCCCACAACTTTTTGTCTAGCTTACCAACAATGTGTTTGAGACTTTAATTCATAACACCATTTTCGGAATCAACTCACACGTTTATGGCTTTTGGCATAAATACACGTCTAAGGAGTGCTCCCCAAAAATGTTATGATATTAAGTTGTATTCTTTTACTACTATTCAAGCTTATTTTAGTTGCCTTGTTCATGATTTTCATGTGTGTTAAGAATGAAAAAGGAAGTCTACAACCATATTAAATGGAATAATGATATGTAGTATATTTGAAGTGTCTTAATAGTTTTGAGTTGAAAAATGAATTGCATGAAACATTGGTGGGAGTAGTCATTGCAAGCTTGAACTCGAATCGTCCAGCTCAAAAATAATTATAAATATTTACTAAAAATGTTTTTTTTTTTTTTTAAGTCACCGAGCTTTCAAAAAGCCAAGGCTTTGCATGTCTATTGAGAATTTTTTATTTTTCATGTTCAAAAACTGTAAAGGGCAAAACAATTCTTTTCACCATTGCTGATACCGGAATAAAATTTTCAATCGTTGAACATACAATTTAAATCCTAACACAAACGTACATATACCAAAAAGAGTGCAAATTTGAAAAGTTTTAAACAATCATATATTATATTTCAGGAGAAACCCTTTATACAAGTTGAAGTTTTGAATTTCGTTTTAAATTCATTTTAGCTGGTTCGAATTTATTTCAATTGAAATGGCTTCGTTTGTTTTATGACTGAAGTTTATCTAGCAAAAAATGAGAAGACAAGCAAGTATCTAATGATCTCATTTAAAAATGATTCGCTGTCACATTTGCAACACCTTTAATTTGTTATGCGGGAAGAAGTTAACACACAAAAGAAACCACAAATTGCATCTAGTTTCAGACAAACCCTCATTTCGCACATTCTCAGATGATTTTTTACGTCATTTGATTCAAACAGAAAACACGAAAAAAAAAACGTTTAATCCTGCCCTGATTTAATTCAAACATCATCATTTTTATTCATTCATCATCTTTTTTTTTTCATTTCTTCATAAAGGAACAAAAATATCCTTTTGTCAGCAATTTAACAACAAAAACAGAAATAATTGCAGTGCGACACCTTTTCACACCACAAACAAAGAAAAATGTGTTGCTCCCGTTTAAGTAAATCTGTTTGTCGGTTCCTGCATCTTATACCTTTCTTGTCTTAATCTTATTTTATTACAATGAAGCTTAGCTCCGTTTCTTTCTCGTACTGATATCTTTTTTAATTTCAAGCAAAATAAAAGCTCAAATTGCATCACAATTTAATTTGAAAGTAAACAAAAATTAAATCGTCTTTTTTTTTCTTTATTCCTATTATTCTATTTCTTTGTAAATTTTATTATTTGATCGTTTTCTTGGATGAATGATGATGATGGAAGAAATGTATCATATAACATGTATTTTTTATTTAAATAATTGTGAATAAGTGAGACAGAAGGAAAAAAAGGAAATTCTGGTCTCAGTTTACACAAAAAAGTACTCTTTGAGTTTTATTGAAACGATAAAAGGCACAAAAGACTTTGTTTGAATACAATTTCATTGTATGTCTACAGATTATTTTTTGATGGTATTGACAGCATTTCGTAGGAAAAAAAAATCACACCAAAAATTTGCAGCTGTTAGACTTTTTTTTGCAGAAAAATAAAAAAAAAATGAACTCAGTTTCTAGTAGTTGAAAATTTTAGCTTGTTTTTTGACGTCTATCTAATTTTACTACAATGATAATGTGCACTACCGATAGTTCAATCACCTTTTTGAGCATGATTGTACAAAGGAAGTTGATTGATTACCGCATGTTGCCCCTTTCCTCCAACATACGCACGTGAAATGGCAAAGCGAAGGATATTGATTGCAAAACAAACTATTTGAAATAACATGGAAACCACTTGTTGACACAATTGTAGTCGTCTGTATGATAAGCGAAAACAAACACCTGTGTGCGAGTGCTATTTGCGAGAAAAAACCAACATAAGAGAGGCGCTTCCTTTTTGTAATAATAATATTTAATGAATGACGACGCTACCGTGACATTTATTGACGGTTGGACTGGACTTGGGTTTCTCTCTTCTTTTTTTATAATGAAACAACGGACGTTGTGTTTGTTGTTTTATGTAATTAATGTTTGTTAAGACAATAAAATGGACATCGTTTAATAAATGGTGTCTGGTAGAGTGGCGTTCATTTGATATCTGAGGTTGAATATGTGTCTTTGCGTGTTCCACAACTCGCTCTGTGCAATTTCATTAGTTTTCTCATCTTTTGTGTTTTCCTTCCTACATGAAATGATGATAAAAAAAATAGCAAGAAGCCTGCTTATAAATTTATTTACTCTTCGTGTACGTCTGCGAGTGCTTCAGTAAAGTAAAGTGGTGACAGTTTATATTTATTTTCTTGCACGACATAAATATAAAAGTTAAACATTATTTTATTACATCAAACATACAACACATAAGAGCTCTTACTTACATGACGGTCTTTTAGAGACAATAAATTCATCGGTGTAGTAGAAAAGTGGATTGAAACAGGATTGGAGTGAAATGGAGAAGAAAAATTACTCGTACTGAACTTTGCAAACTAATAAAAGTGTACTTTTTCTTAATATTATTTTTTTTTGTATGAAATTTCTTTCACGAGATTTTTCATGCTTTTATAATTAATGCAGTAAACTTTTTTAAATTAGATCAATATAGTCTGTCTAAATTTGGTTTTTTGAAGTAACTTATTCAACTTTTATTTATTACCATTATTCAAGTTTTATGTCTTTCACTTTCTGAGGACATTTTCATGTCGTAAAACAATAAATCAAATGACAGACATTTATTTTTTATTTGAATGAAAAAACTAAAATGTTGAGAAATTGACGACTAACGATAATATAGGTCAAGAAATCCATCAAAGAAACGAAGAAGGATGGATATGAGTACATTAGACCATGTTTACTCCACATACATAATTGAATGTTATTTGTCATCATCATCTTTTTTTTCACTTAAAGCCTTATATTGAACAGGACTCTGCCATATGGATCGATTCTCATCGCAATAGTCACTCTCGATTATCATTTATCATTAAAAATAGGACATTCTTCTGTGTGTTTTATGTCGTCGTATCGAATTTCTTGTTTGTCTTACAGTTTATTTAAAAATAACGAAAAGTAGATCAAAAAAGGCTCGTGCTTAGTCTCATTTATTCGTGTATTTCCGGTTTGGAAGTGAATACAAATTATAACAAATAACCTTTCCTCGTTTGCTTTTCAATAATATATCATCATCATCATTCCATTCCTAAGTTCCTCTCTCCATTATTATTAATATATCTAGGTATGTAAGAAAAAGTTTGTGCTCGCTGCCTGCATAAGCGAAAACAAACATTTTTTTTTTAGGTAAATAAAACTCCCTCTTTCCTTCCTTCTTTGACGATATTTAACAGGGAGTCATTTATTTGTACATTTATTATTTTTTCTCGTTTCATACGTGATGTGTCTTGCGTGCATGACATTTAACTATGTGAGATACATAATTGAATTAAATGGAACTAAACTGTTGTTACGTAACTTTTAATTTGTTTATGTTACGTTTGATGCGACACCAACTCTGTGCTATTGATTCTAGAGACCACACAGACATTTTAGACGTTTCTTCTTTTTTTTCACATATCCTTTGATTTCGTGACCTTATGTAATTTAATATTCAGCTGGATGAAATTGTTCAAATTTATTTTTAGTGAAATGTAAAAATAGGAATTAGAAAGGATTCCAAGTTAAAGATATTTGACGAGAAAGTGACAAATGTTCATCTTTTAGGATTTTTTGTCGGCAATTTCACGCGTCATTGCTCCTCAATGGATATTTTATTGCTTTGCAAACATCTATGCTCTATAAAGGAACACATTTTGTCTTGGTTATATGTCTAGTATGAGAATCAAATCGATTATCCCCCCTTTATTTGATACATTTCTGTTAGAATTGGAGAAACAAATCACAAATTGGGTAATTTCATAAAAATAGGAAATTAATTAGTTTGCAATATAAATTTCATTAAGTCACTCTCGTAAATGTAATTTGTTTGTTATTTATGTTAATTGAAGCTTAATTACCTTGATTTGTTTTTTGCTAGGGTAGGATTTTGGTCAGCTCTCATTGCAGTCTCAAGAGTCCAATTGTCCATAATCCTTTAAATTATTTAAAAATTGAAATATTTTAGAGAGCTTTGCATATCTTCATTATTGTATCTTTTCCATAATAAACTTTCGCAGTCACAGAGAAAATAAAATTTGAACCTTTTTGACATTTTATTCTCAATGACAAGTCGTTCTTTGTAGCTCACTGACAATCTAATCAAATTGAAGCTCAATTCATATCAAACATTTCATAATCCTTGACGAACCATTCACGTTTTATCCTTTCACACGAGTGTTTTTGAATAAGAGATCCGTTCTTTTGTGAGGGAACGACAAAATTTCAACATGCCTTTTATAAAATAGTAGTGATAATAAAGCATTCAAAACACCTTGAAATTGGTGTGCGCTATTGTTATTGGATATGATTTTGATCTGGCTGTCCATGACAGATGGTTGAATGGTTTATGGCAATGATTCTAAGCAAACATAAAATCACCCGTCTTTTTAAAAACTTTACTAATGTCATTTTGTCTCTTTACAGGTTTATCTGCCGAGTTGTATTACGTTCGAGATGGTCACGTGAATGAATATGCTCTTCAGTTCCAAGTACCCGTACCAGCAAATGTGAAAGATGTATCTTTTACGTGGCAAAGTTTGGCTGGCAAACCTCTGCCCTACAGGATCCACATTATGTCGTCGGATCCCGAAGTTTTGCCGCGACCGGCAATGAACATTTCTCGCACTGGCGAAGTTCCTACTGAAGTTGAGACTTTTGCCATTGCTCTCAGGTGCTCAGGTATTCGAGCAGCAGAAGTAGAATTATCCATCACAATTGAAATAACTTTGAATCGGGTCACGAATAATGTGACAGAGCTCGTCTTTAGGAGAAAGAAGATTTGCTTACAAGGAGAAAATGAGAATTTGTTGCTTAATGACCCACTGCAACAAGAAACGCTCGCCTCGCCTCCCAGCGGATTAATTACCCTGGCCATTGGAGGCATCATGGCCATCATTTTGGTTAGCATTTTGATCATTATCGCATACTGTGCTCGGGGCCCGGTAAAGCGCCCCACCCACCATCCCATTCGCACTTCAAGTTTTCAGCGGCTTCCGGCTCATCCACCTTCCGTTGCCCCATCCATTTCGATTGCTCCAACGGTCACGACACTACCGCGGAGCAAGCCCCCCTCAGAGCCGGAAGAGCTACATCGCCGCATCGCAGAACTCACAGTACAAAGGTGTCGCGTAAGACTGTCAAGTCTACTACAAGAAGGGACCTTCGGAAGAGTCTATAAAGGGACTTACAACGAAAACCAGGATGTACTTGTGAAAACAGTAGGGCAACACGCCTCCCAAAATCAGGTATCGCTACTTCTGCAAGAGGGGATGAGTTTGTATGGTGCTTCGCATGCCGGTATTCTATCGGTTTTGGGTGTCTCCATCGAGGATCACACCGCACCATTTTTATTGTATCCAGCACCAAATAACACGCGCAACTTGAAACTGTTTCTTCAAGAACCCATGGCTCGATCTCTCACCACAATCCAAATCGTCCTAATGTCGACACAAATTGCCGAGGCACTCAGCCATTTACACAGCCATGGAGTTATCCACAAAGACATTGCTGCACGTAATTGTGTGTAAGTATTATAATAAAAACAAACATCTAGCGGCCAATTAATCACGAAAACTAATTTAAATTTTCCTTTTCCCTTTTTCCGC
This sequence comes from Culicoides brevitarsis, assembly GCF_036172545.1. Taxonomy (NCBI): domain Eukaryota; kingdom Metazoa; phylum Arthropoda; class Insecta; order Diptera; family Ceratopogonidae; genus Culicoides; species Culicoides brevitarsis. The sequence goes on along the minus strand of NC_087086.1, from coordinate 21,461,583 downwards.
TTTTCAGTATTGACGACCAATTACTCGTGAAATTAGCTGATAATTCACTGTCACGTGATTTATTCCCAGGAGATTATTATTGCTTAGGCGACAGCGAGAACCGCCCCATTAAATGGTTGGCCTTGGAGTCTTTGGAGATAAAACGATTTAGCGAGGCTTCAGATACATGGGCTTTTGGCGTTCTTATGTGGGAACTGTGTACTCTTGCTAGACAGCCATATGCCGAGGTAAATTTATTTTGCTTAATCTACATTTGTTCGACTTTAATATTCGAATCCCCCTTACAACCGAAAATTTTGTCTCTTCTTTCTCTTTTTTAATCTCCAAACATGCAAGTTACAGCATTATACTGGGATTACGGGGTAAACATATTCTCTCAGACACAAAGCCAAGAAAATTATATTTCCATTGTAACGATATTAAAAGCAAACTTAATTGTATTAGTTGTTACGAGCTGTTTCTCTTCTCACTTTTCTACCATTCCATTCGTTTACATACAAAAGAAAAACAGAAAAATTCAGGATGACAGCAACTTTGAAAATTATTTAATGAATTTTTCATGTTCGATTAATCACTGACGTCGCACTTGATTTTTTATGCAAGATTTTCCATAAACTTCATTCCACCTGGAGAGACATTTAAATTTAATAACGATCACTTTCAGCTTCCATTAATGTCACTTTTCACCTTTAAACACCCCTTCTGACAAATAACTCCCACAAATTTGATTTGACATTCCCCATGTTTAGTATGTCATTGAACAATTTTTCCTCCTTTTTCATTTCAGATTGACCCTTTCGAAATGGAGCATTATTTAAGAGACGGATTTCGGTTAGCGCAACCAGTTAACTGCCCAGATGAATTGTAAGTTTTTAATTTTACAAAATTCACATCACATAACTAATAAATTTGTTTTTTTTTTATAGATTTGCTATTATGGCTTACTGCTGGGCTTTACTGCCGCAAGAACGACCAACGTTCTGTCAATTACAGATTTTCTTACAAGATTTTTATTCACAAATCACAAGATTTGTGTAACAATTAGAGTATAAAATCTAGATGTAAGAAGAAAAAAAATGTTTATAAATAATAAATATACCTATTTTAATTTGTGAAAAAAAATGTTAACTCGTAGTATTTGTCAGAAGATGACTCGAAATAATTTTAACAGTCTTCGAATTTGACAAGTCAAATATATGAAAAAAAAAATACGAAATTTATAAAAAATAAACGATTAAAGAGGCATTTAAAATTTTTATAAAAGGTACTAAAAAATATTTTTCACTGTATGTTTTTCTAAAATTATTTTTAGTTTAGAAATTTAGAAGGTATTTGAGCACCAAAATTATACGAAATACTTCCTATTAACTACGGAGTGTCCGTTCTTTCTGTAAATATTTTTTATTTCTGGTCAATAATTTTTAATTTGATAAAAGTACCTCCATGACCTACAATATTATGTTTCAATAGTGTAGTCCAATATTAATGTGATGAAGACTAAATATATTAAAATATAAAATAAAATGTTTCTCTGGATTACATTATCTCATAATCAATAGTATATCTAATTAACTATCAAATCTATAAAAAAAACATAATTGCGAATACTAAATAATACTATAAATTGAAATGATAATAAACTCGATGATAATTGTTAGTATAAAGAAATATACAAAGTAAAAATAACTGATAGAATAGATATTTTATATATAATATACTCACATGTTAGTTAAGCGATGAATAATGATTTATATTAAAATAAATATATTTAAAAGAAATGTTTTCTGTAGATACTCAAATAACGTTTTTCGGTAGAGTAAGAGTTTATGACCTAATTATATTTACTGACATAAAAAACAGAGAAATGTATATATAATTAATATGAAAAATAAAATAATGGAATAATATTGTCAAACATTTAGTTTTTTTACTCATATCATTTATTCACTTTTTTCTCGCCTCTTTAAAAATAAATACATAAATTAACTTCCCTAAGTACTAGTCGATGGAATCACAATGACCTAAGATCTATTTCAACTTAAATTGACTAATGTCTATCATGGTTGTTTGTCCAGTTGTTGTCACGACTTTTTGTTCTTTGATTGTCTCAAGGAGCATAATTGATTCTTTGAGCAGATCCGCAATACACGTTTTGAATTTCCAAATTTGTCGATGAGAGTCTGCGAACGCAAATTCACATTTCCTCAAAACATCTTGGGCATTGTTGAAAACTTCGATAGCAGCAGGACGTAGCTCGTCGGGTAGTCTAGACTCGTGTATTTTATTCGCAATCACTGTCAATACATATCGGTCACTGTCAATTATGAGTTCTAATTCGGGACTTCCGATCCATGTACTGGTTGGTTGTTGTACAGCATTTACGAGATTATCGGATTCCTCAATTGGAAACTGTCATATGAATGAAATGATGACTATTGCATTTGATGCCATATCTATTAATATTTTAAAACTTACCTGCCATGAACTCACGAAGAGATTGAGTAAAAACACAAGAATTGACATTGATCTCATTTTGATGTGGATTTGTAGGTTAAACAATTATTTTCTCTGAAACAATATAGATGCAATAAAATCGCCGAGAAGTGTGAGCGCAACGAAGTGCAATTTCTTACTAAACTACTTCCTCTAATTTTCACCGCATTTTATACCATTTCTTTTGTCTCATTGTTCTCGTCGAAAAGAGTAGCAATAATAAAGCACCTTTATTATAGTTCCCAAACCATTTATTCAATTATCACTCTCTGTCGGTTGTAACACGAGCAGTGGCGACGATACAAACATTCTTGTAACGGTAGCTGATGAAACAGTTGTTACGGCACTGTCTCGAAATATGTAATGCGTTATACGATTAACACTTTTGTTTTCAAATCTGACAACTAATATGCAAAACTAGAATGCCTCTGCACTCGTCTCATAAACATATATGAACTAGTTTACACAGAGAGATAAACATTCGTCAAATAAAAGCGGAACGATGAGTAATAAAAAGAAGTTGACTTACCTTGAAAAGAAAGAAATTTCACTCTCACTACTGTTTGTTTTAAAACAATTACTATAATTGTATGACAAAAACTGTGTCAAAGTTGTTTCAAAATAACGTTTATTAAATGAAAATTCACTTTTTACGGAGTTATTTACAACTTAACGCATCATTATTAGTTCTGATTGAGATCTTGAAAATGCTCTTTATCAGCTTCATAAAGTTTCTCCAAAATGTCGTCGACCGAGGTGTCAGGAAACCGATCTCTCCAAGATTGAAGGAACCCATTCAAGGTAGACTCATACGTAACCAATTTTACTTCCTTGTCTGCTAAAAATTAAATTAAGTCAAATTAATTCCAAATTTATTTCGATTTTTTTGTCACAAAAAAAGTTTTTGATTTGATATCAGATCAAAAAAGTAACTGTTAATGCTAAGAGAATTTAAAAATCTGTTCTCTTAACGAAAATGGAAGTCAAAATTCGTTCTTTTAACATTTTTTTTTTCAAATTCTAATTTTTGAAAATTTTTAACTAAAATATTTGAAATTTCAACTAATTTTGTACTTTTATGTATTTTTATTTTAAAATTATCATTTTTGTGTCAAAAACATTAAAAAATACAACTAAAATTTGTTTAAAAAAATATTTAAAAATGTTAAAAATTTAAGAGAAATTGTTTTCTCTTAACTTCAAAATTAGCCTTCTCTTAATTTATCTACATTTTTTCGTTTCATTTGAATTTTAACGGTTTTTTTCTCTTAGCATTATGTAGATTACGGTATTATTTTTTTTTTATTTTAGACTACTTAAAATTTTAATCAAAAATCATAAGAAAGATCAAAAATTGGTAATATTTCATAAAATTTTTAATTTTTAAAAAAGTTAAACAAAAAGTTAAAACAGTAATGTAGCGTCCTAATATTTTATAAAAGAAAAATTGAAATTTTCATTACCTTTTACTTCCGTGTTTGGTTGGACGAAAATTATACGAGGTTGTTTGTGTTCAAGAACAATTTTACGCCATTTGGCCCAAGGATGTGGCCCATCTTCATTAACTTCGGCATAATGATTATAAAATTTCGCTGCTGCCTCGTTGTCGCCAGTTGCCTTATAGACTTGCAATTTTGTGAGAAACTCTTTCATCGCCCTTTTTCCAACAGTGAAGATTTTTTCACGATTAAGAGTCAATCGGAGATTCTTTCCTTGTTCTATTTCTTCAACTGTAAGTAGACCTTCACCTGCTTCCAACAATACCTTCATGATGACATAACGACATTGTGCATGTGCTTGTAACCAGGTCTTTTGAATAGGATTGTAAAATTCTAAAGCAACACCAACACCTTTCTGAACTAGCGATAACCAATTTACGTAAATTAGGTCCTCAATCAATTTTTCATCACTGTGTCCGAAGATTTTTGCAACATCTTTATTTAATGACAAGTAAAGACCTACTGCTTCGGACCTGGCTTCCTCATAAGTACTTGCTAGAGTCTTAAACTTTAAGTCATACGTCTCACCTGGTTCGTACCAAGATTTGATTTTCTCCTGCGTAAGAGGATTTATCACACGTTCTTTGTCGAAATTGAAGGTTCCATCGTCATTTCGGCGAAATAGTTTGCCACTTCCATGTCCTAATAACTCGTGTAATCCTACTTGGAGCTCAAACGCAGGTCCTTTATATTTTTTCAGTAACTCCTGGTCATCATCAGAGACGAATGAGAACACCTCTAAGGGATTTCGAGCTGATAGAACATTTCCCAAATAAACATTTTTAAAACCTTCATTTTGTCTAATTTCATCGTATGGCGGGATGCTGATTCCAGCTGGTACACCAGAGCTACCGAAAGTCAAAACATCCAAAGAAGTGAAATCAGGTCGGAGATATGCATCTTTTTCAAAGTCCTTTCCCCATGGAAGATCTTTTATCAAGGTTTCGGCTTGTACAACAAGATCTGCGAAAATTTTCGACATTTCTTTGTTGACGACCGCTACAAAACCCCAAAACTCTCCACGACTTCCTGCTGGATCTCGATAAGTCATCGCGAAACCAATATCTCCTTCGATTATTGGTCCTTTATCTTTGATCCAGTAACGCGATCCATTTTTATGATCTCCAATATTTCCTGACATGAAGCTTTTATTGTAATTAACAATCCTCTGTTTCTGATTTTCATTTGCTGCAAATTCTTTTGCTTTTTCCAGATTGTTGATAACGAGTTTCATAAGTGGTGAGTAATCGCCGCGTGTTAGTTTGAAAATGTTGCCCTTGAATTCTTCCTCTGAACGAGTAACAGCGTCATCCGTATTATCCGTTAAAAAGGAAGCAAAACGAATTTCATAAACATTGGAACCGTCTTTAACAGTTTTAAATGTGCGTGCGTTCCACAATTCTAGTTTTTTCGCTTTCAAAAACTCGTCAACGATATGTGCGTCTTCTTTTGTACAGTTCGATGAAAAGTAAGTTGTAACTCCCTCTGGATTCAGACCTAATGTTTTTTCTCGATCACTTAATGAGAAAATCAGCGATAATGTTGAATTTAACAATTTTCCGATAGATTTTGGATTATCCTGATAAGCTTGTGTCGACTTCACAAGCGCTTCAAACTTTATCTCTGAAAGTCCTGGAAGAATTTTGGAGTCGCCAAACCCTTTGTAATTTCCACTATTTGCTAGAAATCCACAACAATACACCAAAAATGCCTAAAAATTGTATTCGTAAGATAAATTTAGATACATAAATTCAAATATTTGATTAGCATTACATTGAACTCGCTTTCTGATAAGCCAGCTTTTTCTGATTTTGCCTTCAAGTCTTCTGGACTATCCTTAAGAAGTATTTGATGTAGCAGTGAAAAAATTAAAGGTGATTCTGGACTGGTTTGCATTAAAGTGATCAATGAACCGTACCAGGAAGCCTGAATTAAAAATAATAATTTTATTCAAATAAAGTAAAATGCCGGTGTTTTCTTACCTTGGAAAAGTAATGAGCGTAAAGCTTTTCTTGGTTGCTTAAATTCTCGAAAGCTGTAGTACAGTCCAGCTCGGCTATCGGTTGAGTATTTGGAAGAATAAATTGATTACGTTCAGACATTTTGATGTAAATGCACCTCTTAATTGGAATACGACTTAAAGACTGAAACGCTTTTGTAAACATTGCAAAAACAGATGATCATAGGCTGTTGCAAGTCACAAAAATATTTTCAATGTCTGTTCAAATGAACATGCAAAATAAATAAAAAATATTTTGAAGTCACGAACAAAAATAAAATACGATAAACTCTAACAAAAAAAAACGCAGTTGAAAAATAAAGAAAATTTGAGAATTTTATACATTACCGTCTGTGTTCTGAATAACATTTTGTCTTGAATTTGGAATACCTCATTCGGGCCTTCATTTATGAAAATATTTTTTCGAATTTACTAAGTACAATAGTGTTTATTTATCTTTACGTATTTAAAATTATCGAAGAGAATGATTTTATTTCGAATATTAGATTTATCAAGTTCCATGTTGTTCTTTAACTTTTGTGATATTTTGTGTTTTCGGAGGAATCGAGCTAATAATTTTTTCTAACTTAATTATATTTGAAGGTAATATAGAACGTTGTGAGACAGTCGTTTCTTGAGAAGGCTGATGATGATGTTGAAAATGCTGCAGAAAAGATTTTGCATTAGAGCAAACCAGACCACAATCATTGCACGTTATTTGAGAGTTTTTTCCAATTAGTGCATGAGCCATTACCAAATGTTTTTGCAGATTCGATTGTACGCGATTGCAAATGTAGCAATAGTTTTTCTGAATTAAGGATTGCGATGGGGACACAATGGGTGATTTGTTTTTTGCACTATAAGGCGAATATTTTACGGAAGCTTTCATTGTACTACTATTCACTTTCGACAAAGGATCCTGTTGTTGTTTAATTATTTTCGGTTGTACTCTTTGAACTGTTTGAATTTTAGTGATATTATGTGTCTGCTTTGTGATTCTAAGTCCAGGTCCAGCATCGTCAATCCGGAAAAGTTTTAGTTCTGGTGTCACAATAACAGGAACAAGATTTGACTTTTCCCGAAGAGCTTTCCAGGCTTTCATACAGGTGTTCTTTAGCTTTTTATACGAGTCCAAACTGTCAGAACAAGTTTTGCAGAAACCAATTTTCTCAATTTGTATTTTGTCATCAGTCTGCAAAGAAAATAAGATAATGAAATATAAATAGAAATCAAAATCGAGAAGTGAATACCTTTTGTTCGATCAATTGTTCAAATAGTACAAGCTGTTCCTTGACCGTTGTCTTATCAGTTTTAACGACTTCGCGAGATGCACATATCAAACATTTGATTTTTGAGCTCGAAGTAGGTCCTGTTGGCACTGATTCTTCCTGAATCTCTTCCATTTTTCGCTTTCTATTTGTTTACCCGAATTTTACTCAGGAACATCTTATCACTTTTATTCGTCTCATGAGGCGCTATCCATTAATGGCGTTGGACTAAGTAAAGAGGAAAATTTTTGAATTATTTCTAAAACATCAGTTTAATGGAGCTTCAAAGGAATTTTTCAAAAAGATTTGAAAGTTTATTCAATGTTTTTTTTAATAACCTGTTTTGAAGAATGCAGAATTATCCTTTCCCCCTTCGTCGGAATTCACCATAAATTTTCTGAACCCTCTCCCCCACAAATATTCCTACGTTATCAATGGATGGCGCTCAACAACAAAAATTGAATTAGTATGGAGGCGAATTGGTTGAAAAGTAGAACCCGCTTTGGTAAGACGACTGGTATTTTACTTTTTATTGTCATGAAAATAATTTTCACTTTTTTAAAAAATAAATTTATTCATTATGTCCTACATAAAAGGCAATTTAAGATTCTTCAGCTACTTCTTCCATTAGCTGAGCGTCTGACGTTGTTTCATTTGTTTCTTCTGCTACTTCGTCGGCAGTTTCAACCTTTTTAAATTTGTTTTGTTCTGTAACCGAAAAAAATATGTTTTTTTTTAGGATTTAACGAAAAACTTATCAATTAATTTACCATATTGAGAAACATCTGCTCCAAGTAAACGTAGACAATGGACAGCATCGTTGACTTCCGTGTAAGCTCTGACCGTTCTAACTCCTTTCCATGCAGCAACATTCAAGCAAATTTCGTCTGTTTCATACGTTACAATGCAACTGCCTGGTTCTGTAAGAGAATAAGTCTGACTTTTTTTTACCAACGATGAAAATATATGAGCTCCTTACCAATTAAATTCAGTTGATCTCTCATTTTCTTGCCAACATCCGTGATCTCTGGCGGATTGGTTGGATCAATGTTCTTTAACAGATGAATCAAGTCGTCTTTTTCCACTATAATACGTCGCTTTGGCCCTATGAAACTGGTCAAAGACGGTAATCCCTCTTGTGCAAGACGGAAAGAACATCTGTCACTTTGTTTGTTGTAACATCTCGTAAAAGCCTTAATACCAGCATTAATAATTTTAATGGATTTCTCGTTGGAAGATATTACATTTCGCGTTGCTTCGGTTACGTAGTAAATATATTTTGTCTTTCCAACGAGACTTCGGCGGAGTAAGTTTTCCGGTTGAAAGTCCTCGGAAATGTCGTATTCCTTCTTGATCTCCAGGAACATGGGCTCGTCTTTCGTGAAAAAGTAGAAAGGGTCTTCCTTGAAGCCCATTTGATGTTGCTTACGTTTTTTCGGAGGTGGTGGAGCTCCATCTTCAGCAGCTTTTTCTGCGGCAGTCCATTCTGGGGGATCTTGATCTTCGTTCCTTCGCCACGGCAGAGCCTTCTTTTTCGTTAAAACAGCAACGAAAAAGGCACCTGTGTTATTGTGTTGTGGCAACACGCGAATACAACGTTCGAGATTTAGTTTTTTAAGCACCTCTGGATCTTGAGGCGGAAACATGCATGGTCGAATTATCGAAGCTAACCGTTCTGGCATATCTTCTGGCTTATTATAGAACTTCTTTTCAGTGTTATCACAAACTTCCCAATATTGCATACCGGGGTTATAATTTAGTCCTTCCACTTCCTTGCTAACATCCAGTAATTCAACAGCGTCGTCACACTCTTGCAACATATGCGATATAACGGCCTCATTTTCCACGGGATTCAATGAGCAGGTCGAGTATACGATTCGTCCACCAATGTCTAGTAACTCTAAGCCTCGCTTGAGAATGCGATATTGCAAACCATGTAAACTGTTTCCTTGTCCGATGCTCCATCGTGTCCAGATGTCGGGATTTTTGCGCATTGTGCCATCTCCCGAACACGGAACATCTGCTAAAATTCGGTCAAACTTTAAATATTCAAGCTTTCCTTCGGAATTTTGAATTTTCATGCGCGGAAACACCGAAGCATCGGCATTAACGATCATGCAACAAGGCGAGTTTAGTCGTTTGGCTTGATGAACCAACATATAGCAACGTTTATTGTCGACATCATTTGCAACAACAAATCCAGTTGGAGGTCCCTTATCCTGATCATTGTGTAGCGCTTCGATAATTTGAGCAGTTTTGGATCCTGAAAAAACATTTTTATAATTTTTTTTATTTTTTTACAAGGTTTAAAGATTTTACCTGGCGCCGCACACATATCCAATATTTTGTGATGTGAATGGACATCTAGCACGAGTGGCGGAATCATTGACACAGCCTCCTGTCGACTAATATTGCCGGAGTTTGTCTCCGTAACTAAGAAATTGTGTAAACGAAGTAACGGTTCCGATCGACGAATATCTTGTCTCGTGAAATTTAGCTCCCATGCCAGACCACCTGGATACCAAGGGAAACTTCGTGGAGGAGGAACCTCAGATTTGTCTTTTTGATGCAACTCGGCCACAACGGAGACATATTCCGCGAGAAATTCCTTTTTGATGACATCATTCAGCAAATTGGCCTCTTTTTTGGATCCCGTCACGCGAAACGTTGAAGGCAGGTCTGTGCGAAGTGCCTTTAGAAACTCGTCCCATTCTTCCGGTGTCTTGCAAATCTTTTGGTGTTGGTAGTAATTCATGAAATTTTCATTTTCACGAACGATTTCTTGATACGGCTGATTGCCACGAGGATCAAAGCCAGCACTCACGAGACGATCATTCCTTTTTTGCTTGTTTTTCTTCGCTAGCTGATTCTTATTTCGTTTACGAGCCATGATTTTATTATTTTTAGTCGGTTTATTTATACGTTTATTTTTCACGTGTTATACGAAATGATAGAATCAATCCCATGGCACACTTGAAAAGTTTGACAATCAGCTGATGTGCCCCAGCATGCAAAAAAAATGATTCCTGCCGGCCCCAGTGAGCATGGGCAGACGAATGATTGTTCAATGGGTCGACAAACGTGCAAAGAACTGACACTGTCATCGCCATTCTCTCGGGATTTGTATTTGTGAATTCGGCTCGAGAAGAAAACTATCTAAAAATGGCAAGTTTAGTCACCAAGAGTCAAGGACTTGTTTCGAGTGAGTACTTCGGTGTCTCTTTTTTTCATTAGACTACAAATTATCTGGATATTTTTCTTGCTTCTCCCATATTTTCGCTAAAAAATTTTGTTACATAATCTGATTGGATGGTTGTCATTAATTTTACTCATTATTTTTTTGCAGCTTTGATCCGCCAAGGAACACCAAAATTCAACACTTTCCTTAAATACGCCAAGGTTGAGTTGACTCCACCTTCTCCCGCTGACATCCCAGCCATTCGTGAAGGAATCGGCCGATTGCTTAGCGGAGCCAAGAATGGAGCTTGGAAAAATGTGACTGTCAAGGAGGCCACTGTTAACACTGTAGTCACAATGGAAGTCATTTTCTGGTTCTACATTGGCGAATGCATCGGTAAACGCCACTTTGTCGGATATGATGTCTAAGCTTTGGTATTTTTTGGTGTAGCGATTTAATTGCGAGTAAAAACAATAAAAAATGAACACGTTAAAGTAAATTGATTCAACAAAAAGTGTAAATTTATTTGATATTTTTTAAAGGTCTCTATAAAATATAAATCAAAAATGTTAGGCGCGTACTGAGGTATCCTGCAAGGTAAGAAAAATTATACAAAAATGACTATTGCGTCTCTAAATAGTTCATTTCCTATTGAGCTGGCATAAAAGCATCTGAATTTGATCTCGCCTGCGCCGCTATACTTTGAATGTCTATTCCGAATTTCTTAGCCACGTTCATTTGAGCGATTGCTGCATCCTTAAGCGAACACAGGTGAATAAGCTCCATTTCTGATTTGGCCAATTCTAGTGCCTGGTTGAATAGTTTCACTGCATTTTCTAAATTTCCACGTTGAACTTCTATGGTGCCGAGTGTCTCGTAGGCAAACTCACACTTGTCGTCTAATTTGATGGCATCGTTAATATACCGCAGAGCTTCTTCTATATTACCATTCCACTGGAGTTGCAGTAGACCACGATGGACCAGAATTGTCGCATTTTCTTTGTCAATTTTACAGGCACGTTCGAAAAAGGAATCTGCAGGTCCGAATTGTCCTTGATCCGATAATATTTGAGCCATCAAACTGAAACATTCAACGCAATCGGGGAATTTGTCTATCGCCTTGCTAAACTCCTCCATGACTTCGTTGAGTTTGAAGCGATTTTGCGTTTGTACGGCAATCCGATATTCCGCATAGCATTTGTGAACGTACGTGATTCCGTGATCGGGCGACAACTCGACGGCTTTTGTAAAGTCCGCCAAGGCATTATCCAACTGATCAAGTAACGTGTATACCTGTCCACGGTGATGATAAAGGTCCGAGTTCGTGGGGTCAACTTGCTCGGCTTTTGTAAAGTTTTGGAAACAGTCCATTCCCTTATCTGTTTGCATTTCCAATGACGCCAATTTGATCAGAGCGTTCACCTTCATACGTTTATCCAAGTCTTCTTGTGACAACAGGTATCCCAAATCTTTGTTGGCTGCATCAAAACGGCCAGTAATGACGTTGAATGTTGCTCTCAACAACGTTGCGGCATTCCGATAACCCGTATCGTCGTTCGCCGATTCGATTTCCTCCGTGCATGCGGGAATAATTTCGTCGTATTCTTGTCGGTCAAAGGCCAACTTTGCTCTAACGAAGCCACGCGGAGGACCGTCACCCGAGCTTACGGACATATGCACGATTGGATCGTGCAGGAACGAAGCGAAATAGTTCTTCACGAAATGTTTGGATGGCTTGACGGGCTTCCGATTGACAAGGATCTCTTTGGCATGCCGTAGACCAAGTGCCTTAAGTACACGATCTGCGTGTACAAGAGACGATTGTACACTGAAACTCTGCAATATACAAACGGCAGTGATATCTTCCAAGCTTTTCTCGTAATCTTCACTCTTTTCGTAGGCACGAGCTCTTCGTTGCAGTGCTTTCACGTACTTTTGATTAAGTTCTAAGGCGTGCGTGCAGTCTTCGATTACCTTTGCAAAAGAGCCCAATTGTTCGTACGCTGCTGCTCGGTTCTGATAAAACGTTGCCAAGTCTATTTTATCCGTTTTCGGACACTCTTCTATTGCTTTGTCGTACAACAAAATGGCTTTATCGTATTCACCTTTGCCGAAATGTTTGTTGCCTTCCGCTTTGAACTTTTGAGCACGCTCTAGAGGACTCAGTTCGGGTAAAGCTGCTGACGCGGGTGCCACTTCGCTCTGATCATCGATCGATACTGACTTGTCGATGTCCTCGAGCTTCTTTCGTTCCTCACTTCCAGTGGCACTTGCTTGTTTGCGAAAGTATAAATAGCTGAGACCAAGTGCTATCGGCGTGCCAATCAATGCGGCCAATGTCCACCGAGGAATGTAAGAGCCCGTACTACCAGATGACATGTTGAATGATGATAAACCTCGAACTGAAACAAAAGAAAACAAAGAAATATTGAATGACATCAAATGGCAATCATGTGTGAAGACGAAATATGTAAGTACTATCTAATAAATGTGTATTATATCAGACAACAAACATCTACGAGAGAACATTTCATGCTGACAAACAGGAGATAATCGTAGCAAGGCATGAAATTTCTCATGTGTGTTCGGTGTTACACAATTTTTCCCTATTTTGATGCCAAATATAAACTTAATTAACATTTTCTCAATACATGTTTGCTAAATGATTCCGACAAAATGTGGATTAAACATGGAACACGGTAAAAATTATCACTTCACCGGGACTTACCTCCCAGACTCAATTTACAATTTTATACTCTTGCGCAATTTTGACAAATTAATTCTCTTTTATAAATGAGTTCATTTGGACGTGAACACTGTGTCTCGATATTTATGCCGGAAATTTTACAAATATTTGTGTGTTTTTGCGATAAAATAAGGTATTGTAAATTGTCACACCACAAGACTCGTCGAATCAAAATTGGTCGGTTCAACTTCACGATTTTTCTCCCGTTCCATGCTAATTCAACCGTTGGCGTCATCCATGCTGTTGATTTTATTCAAAATTTTTGATCGTTTTTAGATGAATATGTTTAAACTTCAATTGAAATCCAATAATTTTGTCTAAAACAAGAAAACAAAATAGTCAAAATATATTTCAAATTTGATTAATTTTCTTTAAATTCCCAAATTGATTTTTAAGTGAATTTAAGTATTTTTTTTAAAGATTAACTAGATCAAAAGTTTTCTGCTTAGAAAAATTAGATAACATTTCTTCTACTTAGCTCAATGATTTACTTTCTTTAATAAAAAACTTATTCAATCAAAAAGTTTTCGTCAATGCCAACATTTACTAAAAAGCCTTTTTTAGTCAATTCCTTTATTTCAGCAATATAATTCAATAATTCATTAAAACCTAAATAAAATTAATTAAACAATTTGTACTACTAATAGTAGAGCGGTTTAAAAATACGAATTCTATTTCCCAAAATACCAAAAAAATGTCGTCTGATTGAGGAAAATTAGCAAGTATACTCAAAGAATCACAAATATAATTGATAACGCTCTATGGAAGTACATATGAGCCGACGTCATACCAAAATATTTTGTGTCATATGTAGGTAAGTTTCCATTCGCATGACCACCAATACAAATTCATGCGAAACACAAAGCCAAAAAAGAAATAAAGGTTAAAGACACGAGACGTGTGTAAATTTAAGTTGTTGTTGCAAAAAGAATTGTACACAAACAAAAATATTAATCAACAATTTGGACAATACAGTTTAGCGTTATGGATGCTTGTTACTTCAGAGGATAGTGAGGACAATGTTGCAACTTTTTTCAAATGTTCTCTAAGTAGACGTATTGGTTTCTCTGTACATTTTTTTTATTTAGGTATTTGGAACAAGCGACCTAAGCAAACCTCTAAGATGTGGGTCATGGTCGTTTTATCACTCAAATGCTCTACATTTATAGTATTGACATCAAGGCAACAAGACGAAGGTCGTTCACCCACACTAGAATTATTTTTTCACTGTCTGGTCACCATGCATTTATTAATGTGTATTTGTTATCTATGTATGTTCTCCTAATAGAAACCAATATTAATAATATAAATCTTTTTATATTCCACACACTAGCGGATATTTGTTTAACATTTTTCCGTTGGTTTATTCATATTTTCTCTTATCAATTTAATTACAAACGTATTGAGAATTTTGAATCTATTTTCATATTAAATGTCTACCTCATATAAAATAATAATCATAATAATAAGTTTCCATTATCCAAGTTTTTCTCTTTTAATGAGGTTCTTATATACTTTGGTATTTATTTATGACCTTAAAAAACTAAATTTTATACTCAAAAGAAGCACTTGTTTGCTAATGTGATACGTTGCAGAAAAGTATGAAAATTTGCTATATTTATTCGTTCCCTCTTAGAACGTTTTTCGCCTATTTCATTTTGTTTTTGACAATTATCAACTCCTATTCCTATCGTCACATGTTTGTGGTAAATGAATGTTTTTGAACGAATATACAATAAAATATTCGCGCGTTCACAATAGTAATCTTAATATTCTGTTTGGTTGGTATTCGGGAAACATTGCTCTTTCTGATCGCACAAACACGTTGAAAATCGTAACCATTCGCTTTAATGCGAATATCTGACGAAGTGTCGGTTAATTTTTTGTCTGTGTCTTGTCGTTAAATAGCGTTTCTGTGCTTTTTTCTGTGCAATTCAAAATAAGCAACCCTTTCCCGTCCACATCTCAGTTACGAATGACGGGGAACTGGATGAGCAATATTTCTTTTGTACAAATGAATATTCTCATTTGTCCTCCAGCTGCTGTGTAGAGTTGATGTGCAGTGTACAGAGACAAAAAGCAGAAAACACTCACAAAATTTTCACTGTGAATACGACATGATATAATGATTTTCAGTTAAAAAGGAGCAAGATATGTATTTTGCAACGAGGCATTTCATGTTGTCCTGTTAAAAATAAGAGATTGAATTCTAAATAGTTCTCACGGTTTGTTCCCATGAAAAATACTGGAATATTTATTGGGATAGATGTTGTCAGTACCTATGATGGTATATGTATGGTACGTACTCCTTTTTTCTCACGGAGAGAGTCAGGTAAATAAAAATTAACTTTACTATCATAAAAAACAGATATCTTGTCCGGTTATAATTGTGATACATAAAATATGATTTAGTTGTATTTAATGGTTTATTTATTTTTCTTCTGTTCCTGTTTTTTAAGCATTAAAATATCTTTAAAGATTTAGATAAAAATTCAATTGGACCTAATTAAATTTAAAAAAAAATATATTTATTAATATTTTGATACTTGGGTGTAAAATATAAGAATTTAATAAATTGTAACATGATAAAAGTGTAGGTATTTTCTAATTGATTTATTATATGAATGAATTTACATGAGATAACACAAGTCCCAAGGTTTTATGTATAATAGTAGATCCTAATGTTGGGTGTATTAGCATTAAAATTGGAATGAGATTAAATTTGAAAAAACAAAAATATATGAGGTCCTGATAAGGCAGCTACGCGAATCATCAAATTTTCTCACGGTTTGTTGGTTTATTTTTTATGAACATGAGTTTCTTGTCGTTTGTACATATGTTAAGTCTGAATAAGTTCCTTATCCACATGTAAAAATATATTCTTCTTGTTTTGTTGCACTCTTTCATTTCTTTGGATTTGCAGTGAAGCTGGAAAATGTTCGCACAGACAGAGCTCATATATGGTTGCCGGTCTTGCTAGTGGGTATGAACAAAAAATTATTGATCGTACACATATCGTGAGAGAAGTACTCTGGATACCGCTGTTACCCTAGTCAGACTGTAACGTTGTTTCATCAATATTTTTAAATGTTTTGTTGCATATAATCAAAACAAAACAAAAAACGAGATTACAACAGAATTCTTATAGAAATAATCAGTAAGCTTCAACGCATTTACTGAGGTATTCAGAATTTTTCATGCAAAACAAATTTTCACAATTTTTTTCATTCACATTTAATAAAAATTTACCCAATTTATGAATCCTTTAAATTATGACTTAATATTTAATATTCTGGTTAAATAAAAAAAAAGTTACTAATTCTTAGTCATACGATAAAAAAATTTACTAGAGTGATTTGTTTGAAAATACAACAAGTAATATAAACTGTTGTTGAGTTTCTTTTAAAATAATCCTTAATATTTTGTGTTTTCCTTATTAAGCATATCCTTAGGGAAATATTGAGATGATTCCGATGACTAAGTTATTGCTAAATACTGCTAATATTGACAGGTGTTTTTTTTAACTAAGGGAAAACAAAATTTGATCTGAAAATATCCTCTTGGCATGTTGTCTTGGTACAAGTTCAATTTGAAACCTCAAAGTCATTCCAATCATGCGCAAGTTTAGACCGTTACTTCAGCAGTAGCCGTATAAAAAGCAAATAAAAAATACCTATTGTAGTATCTTTTACGAATCACAAAAATGTATCTTGAATAAGCAAGCAAATTCGAATGAAGTATGTATGTTTATTAGAGAGTTAACTTATGATATTTGACATTTTTTTTATATTTTTCTTTCAGACCTCGTACCCAAAACTTATTATTGGCTGCGGTAGGGATGATTATTTCTTTTGTCATTTTATGTTTCATTTTTAACATTTGTTTGAAACAAATTTCCGAGATGTACCGAAAACACTAAAAACATTGTAGTACCACATGGAACACATAACTACAAAAAAATGGTGAGCAAGTAGTTCTAATATGTTCACGAAGAAACCAGGAGGACAAAATTCTTGGATTGGTTGTGTATTAAAGAAGGGCAATTACAAACACACACACGATAAGGGTGTTCCAAAAAACTTATATCGTTTCGTTTCCCCCCATGTATAGTAATAATTTGTATAAAATGTTTGGTTTTCTAAAATTGTTTTTACAAAATTTAGTAAAAAAACAAAATTCATAAAAAAGATTTGCTACCACATTTTTAAACAGCTAAAATTAAAGATGTTTTTTTGTAAAACTCAGTAAATTTTTTAGAATTTTTCTATTAAAAATGTCAAGAAAGTCGAAAGATTTCCTATGTCTCGAAGATGTTACGCAAAACAGAAAAAACTTTTGAAACAACCTAATAATACTTATACACACATATACAAATAGGTAATAATAATCGCACTACTTTGCCATCTTTTTTCTCAAATATTTTATTTCTAGCTAATGGCTTGAACAGGAAGGCATATTTCTGAAGGTCGTGTCCGCCATGTATGAACGTAGGGAATCAGCTGAGAGTTCATTGTCTCCAGGCTCCGTAGCTCCACACGATGTGTGGTGTTAGAAAATGATTAGAAAATTAGATAGATTCATGTGTGGATTAGCGTATCAGAGATTTGATTAAAATGAACATAATCGTTGAGTCACAGGCGAAAAGACGTAGCAGCAGCATAATCGCTTCTGTAGTACCGACAAATCCAAAACATTATATTGGGGGGATATCTAATCACGATTTTTTTTCCATCGCTTTGCTGCCATGCGCACATAAATACGGCGCTATCCACTAATACTTGCTGTGTTCGCAGTAAATTTAAGATTGATTCATGAAATCGCAAAAAAAATTTTTTTTTGGCTTGATTACCTTGTAATAATTTCAATTAAAAAATAAATATAGTATACTTATAGTTCCAAAATATTTTTATTTTTTAAAAACGAAAAGCACGTTTATATCCTTTAATTAGCTTATTAAATTATTTTTCGTGTGAGAATAAAAAAAAATGTTTTACTTATCAGACGACAGCAATGAGTAACGCCATGCCATACCTACAAACACAAGAAAACGACAAGGTAAAGAGTGCCCAGCTCTGCTGCTTGCCTATAATATAAATAAATAAATGGTTAAATAAAACATTAAATAAGTTTTACATTTATATTTATCACTTTTTTTTAGTTTTTGCTTTGCAAAATCAAAGGAGCAGATGGGAAAACCTTATTATAAATAAAAAAATAAATGCAATAAAAAAGAAATAAAATAAAAAATAGAAAGAAATGAGAGAGTAAATCTGACTTAGGTCACAGGCCTACATAATTTGAAAGGGGAGCTCATTAAACACATGTATTTTGTTGTACATACACACAAATGTGTCGATCCGAACATGTATTATACGTAGCGAGGAAGAATAGAATGTCTTCTTTTATTCATAGTATAAAAATAACGTTACCTACCTATTTATAATCATTTGTAGTCTGTTACCTTCATATAAATAATTATCGTCATCGTCGTGATTATGTGAATTGATTATTATGCACATGTCTGACCTCCACGTCATCACATTGCCGTAAATTATTATGGGGAAAAATGCAACGAAAAGGAAAAGATTCAAGTTTAAATAATGATTTTTCTGAATTTATTGCGGCAATACAAGTAAAAACAAAATTTTTCAAATAAAACATCTAAATGCGAAACAAACCGATGAAAAGTAAACTGAGTGATTGTACGTCACTTTACAAAGCCTTGATGGACAATTGCTTCATTTTTGGTTGATTCTTGCGTTTTTCGCGTTTTGCTTCTTTTTTCTCCCACTTTTTTTGCTTTTCTGGATCTTCTTCGGCCATTATTTTCTCCTTTTCAGCTTTACGTTTCTCTTCGCGACGCAAGGCAGCGGCTTCAGCACGTGCCAAATGAGTGGTCTTCAAAAATTGTTCCTCAACACGCGCCCGATTCTTTTCTGCCTTGTTTTTGCCTTCGCGCGACAAACGGAAACGCTTCAAGCGCTCCATGATATAAAAGACAAGAATCAACATCGGTTTTAGCGTTTCCATGTCCGTTTTCGGTGGGATATTGAAGCAAGCGATTAAGACACGTTCAGTTTCCACTTGTTTCAATTGACCGGGATCTTCCTGTTGAATAACGCCACTAAATTGATCACTGATATGAATAAAGTCAATGAGATGTCCGAATTTGTTGAGGGCTGCGAGGAGTTTGGAATCTAGCACGGCAGCTGTCGCTTCGGGAATTTCCGACAACACGCTAAATCCTTGAGGTACATTATACTTATCTTCAGGTTTATTGACTAGAGTACAAAATTTGCTTAAGTCGTTCATTTCTTTGAAGCTCTTCGTAGCGGTTTTCTTGCTAGCAACACAAAAGACGAACGTGTCCATGGCGTCTTTAGAAATTTCCACTTTTATTTGCACTTGGTCTTGCACGGGTCTCATAAGACCGGCAATTAGGGACACCAAGTCCTGTCGTTTGATCATTTTGAGCTCAACTAACATGCCTTCGCAACATGTCCGACCACTGCACCACAGCGTGTAAAGACTTTCACTCTCTTTGACGAAGCCCGAGAAAGGCTCTCCCTCCTTGCGCCCATCATCGCCAACCAACACAAAATTCTCCTCCAACAAGCTGCGATGTGTGTTCAACCAATTATTCGCAATTTTGGAGTTGCGACTGCGACCGACCACGTAGTTCGAAAAATAAGCAAACAAGCCGACGAGCATCAGCATTTCGATCCAGTAACTGTCCCAATTGTCACGAAAGTGAATGGGAACTTTGGCAACTGTAATCTTTGGCTCGGCACCCTTCTTTACAGGCTCCACGCCTCCCGTGCGTCCTTGCGGAATGTCACTGTCATCGGCATCGAGTTCAGAGACGAAACCTTCGAATTCCTCATCGTCGAAACCTTCGAAAAGCTCATTGTCTTCGCTCTCGACAACGCCGTCCTCATCATCTTCCTGAATGGGTGCCGTTTTGTGTTTGTTCACTTGTGGCTGTTGTTGACCTAAAAACGGAAAATGTTGTCACGTGAAATAAACTTTTAATTTAGGACACATACCACCACCATTAGCTGTCTCGACGGGCTCTTCATCATCAAATTCCTCAAAATCCGCAAAATCATTGTCGTCTTCCTCGATACAGTAGATGGTGCGAGTAATGGCACATGTGGCCAAGAGCAGCAGGAGTATTTTCATTATTTATTTAACGTAATTTGTGTGATTTTGACTCTATTTAGTGCATTTGATTGAGAGTTTTAAATTTTTCGACTGAATTTAATCAATTAACCTAAGTGACTATCGTTCAACGTTCTGATTGGCTGGCATCGAAACGACAACTAGATTACCATTGGTTCATTTTTTTTTGGTTCTGCCAATCAGCGTTCAGAAAAAAATGCACACAGCCCATTTCACAATTGCAAATTTGTGACAGCCCCGAGACACAGGCGGCACAAATTTCTAAATGTGCGCTGGACTTGTTCATTCCCGAGTTCATTTCCGAGTTCATTTTAAGGGTTCTGCAAAATGAGTTTTTAAATGAAAAATTAAAAGAAAAGTAGGTAATGAATTAAATAATGAAAACAACAAGATACAGCTACAGTAAGAGTACAATCAATTTTATGCAACGCCAATGAATTTTCGAAGTGGTTTCCTAAAAAGTAGTAGTGTTGTGGTAGGAGCACAAAGATTTTACAATAATAATTTGATTAACTTACTGAAAAGTATGCCACGAGACGTCTCAAATATTGCCAAGTTGCAAAAGCAGCGCAACAAAATAAAGGAAAAGGCAACGAAATATCCCCCTGGTACTGTCGATTTGCAATTTCTGTGTCCTTCCTCCAGTGGTAAGTTTTGATTCCTTTCTTTTTCAATTGTGTTCTTCACTTTTCTCTTTGTAGGTCCTGCTTCAGTATATGTCTTTACTGATCAAAGTCGTTATTTGTTCAATTGTGGCGAGGGAACACAACGACTTGCTCATGAGCACCGCACTAAGCTTGCCCGTTTAGACCATGTTTTTATGACACGTACGTCTTGGAGTACAATTGGTGGACTTCCGGGCTTATGTCTCACCTTACAAGATACCGGAGTTCCTGAACTGGTGCTTCATGGTCCTCCAGGTTTAGACGAAGTATTCAGAGCTACCAAGAGATTTGTCGTTCTACGAGACCTGAAAGTAAATACGATAGAAGCCGCTACAAATATTGTAGAAGATTATGAGGATATTGTTATGACGGTGAAACATGTACCACTTCAAAAGAAAGCTTCACAAGACGAAGGCCAAGTAGAGAGCGCAGAAGAAGAAATAGTCGCCGAAGACCAAGTGGATTATTATGGATATGAAAATAAGACCAAACTCAAACCGAAGTTAGATGTGTCGAATGCTGTGCAACGACTTGTGCAGCGAACTGAATATTGTGTAACTGCTTACGTCTGTAAACTGAAGCCAAAACCGGGAACATTAGATTTAGAGAAATGCGTAGAAAAACGTGTACCACCGGGACCTTTACTTGGACAATTAAAAAATGGTTTCGATGTAAAATTAGAAGATGGAACGATCGTCATGTCTAAAGATGTACGAGGTCCGGACGATCCTGGACCTAAATTCATATGTGAGTATACTCTCAAGTTATGTAATTTTTTCAAAATTAAACATCATATTTCATTTTAGTTCTCGATATTCCTAGTGAAGATTATATGGAGTCATTAATTGAAAATCAGTCCCGACTCCTTGACGATTCTGATGCAATACCCTCTGTTGTTGTTCATTTTGGACCAAATGAAATAATTACTAGTCCTGCCTACGTGGAATTTATTTCGAAATTCCCCGACAGTACCGTGCATCTCGTTGCCAACGGATCAAAATCCTTTAATGGATACGTCGCTGCACACAGAATCCAATTTCAACTTAATCAACTAGACCCGAATATTTTCCCCGTGTTGCACGAAGCTGTTAAGTTTGAAAATACGCAAGAGTTGGATGAAAGTGAGACATTAAAAAAGAAAATGCGGCTCGACTCTCCAATTCAAAAGTCTGTAGATAGTGTCTCCATGGATAAATTCTTTAATGTTTCAACGTTGACCTCATTTCACTTGAGACCTTTGAGAGGTCTCGACACGGAATGTGAAGCAACAATTTCCTCAAAGGATTATATCAAGGAACTAGAAGTAACCCCAGGATGCCTAGATACAATAGCAAATGTGAAATCGGAAATACACACAAAAGTCGACCAAAGTCGTGAAACGAAATATCCCAAATTAGTTTTCCTAGGTACCGGTTCATGTATTCCCAACAAAACGCGGAACGTGAGCAGCATTTTAGTTCATATCAACTCAGAAACGTGCATTTTATTGGATTGTGGTGAAGGCACTGCGGCACAAATTTATAGATTTTACGGTTTAACAGAAGGGCGCGAGATGCTGAAACGTTTAAAGGCAATTTATGTTTCACATCTACATGCGGACCATCATTTAGGATTAATTGGATTGCTTCATGAAAGACAAGCAGTTATGAAGGAAGACTTGAATCCTCTATTTTTATTTGCTCCTCAACAAATTTCGTTTTGGTTGGCATTTTACGACAAAAGAATTGAAAGAATCAGAAAAACTTATACTTTAGTGCCGAACAGTAGTATGGTAAGACCCGCATTTTCAATGAAATAATTTTGGTTTCCTTATCAAAAGATTTATTTTTAGTTAAAGAGTCCTTTTGTGGATCTTGAATCTAGTGGAATAAGCGGAATACAAACTTGCTTTGTGAAACATTGTCCACACTCTTTTGGTGTTGCTATCGAAACTTGTTCATCGGATGCCCCAACAAAAATCACATACAGTGGTGACACCATGCCATGCAACAATCTTGTCACGTTGGGCAAGGACTCGACAATTCTCATACACGAAGCCACGATGGAAGATGACCTAGAAGAAGAAGCCAAATACAAAATGCATTCTACAGTTTCACAAGCGATAAACCAAGGATCATTTATGAATGCGAAATACACCATTCTGACGCATTTTAGTCAACGTTATGCAAAGTTGCCGAGACTCGAGTTTGATACTTTGAAGGAAAACGTAGGGTTGGCATTCGACAACATGGAAGTAACTTTGGACGATCTACCAAAATTACACAAATTGTATCCGGCTTTGAAAGCAATGTTTATGGAACATTGTGAAGACATGGAGAACAAAGCCATGAAACGATCACTCAAAAAACAAAGACAAGCAAGTAGGCAAGCAAGTCCAGAGAAACTATAAAATGATATAGAATAAGACGAAATATTGTTAAATAAAATACGTTATTTAGATTTTTTAAAACAAATTAAAGTATATTTTATTTTTATCTTTTTTAATAGTAATAATAACATTCTTTACTTCAGTCATTTTTTTTTATTTATTTGTCTTTCTCTTTTTCGTACATTTTTAGATAATTAATACGTGTGGTTTTAGACTATTAAAGTGTCAAAGCTATATAATGTAACAAGAATTAGAGCCATTTAACGTGTTATTAAGAAAAGTTTGAAAGTTAGTATTTATTTATATTTTTATGCAAAATTTTTGTGGCAAGATTTTTGGTTTAAAATTTTATTTATTTTTGTTTCATTAAACTACTTATCAACTTTCATCAAAATTTAAATTTATTTTTAAAATAGCGAGTTCAAAACAGACAGAAAATCCCTCAAAAGCTTATTTTAAAATCCTTTCTTACTTACACAAAATATTTCGTTGATAACAAAACTCGCGGAAGACAAAGCTTTAACACATAAGAATCAATATCAATCGACGAAGGCATTCAGATACCATTTTCTAATTTTGATGTTTCAGAGGCATTTTGAATCGTGGTCAAGACAAACGTTTGCTCGTTAGCATCGTAGTTCAGGACTTTTTCTTCTTTTTGCAAACTTGAAGTATCCATTGCTTGAGTTACACCATTTTGATTTTCATTTACTTGCTCGGTTGTTGATGGCGGGCCACCGAGACTGTGTTCCAAATCAATTTGTTGTAAAATTTTCGATTGAGCAGCTCCAGCTCCAACTAAGAAAACGTTTTCCTATTTTTTGTGATTTGTTTGAGAAATCGGACGGAAATTAATATTTTTGTCGAAACAGATTGTCTCAAAAACATGTTGTTTTTGCTTGAGTAAGAAGTTTGAAAATTATCTCCATAAATTTATCACAGCTTAGCAAATAACAAATTTAAATAGATTAAATTTTTATCTTTGATTGAACTTTCTAAAATTTTTTTTTATTAGTTAGAAGGAAATTGGCTGGAACAACCATTTTGTTCAATTGCAGGAGCCTAGACAGGATATATAAAAGTTTTCTTTAAATAAGCTAATTATGAATAATTTAAATTAATCATTTGAAATTTGTTAGGAAAAATCATAAAACTTATCGAAAAAAGAATTAAAAAAAAATAACAATCAAGCAAGCTTGATGAATGATTGATGTATCAAAAATGTTCTCCTGTGAGCTCTAAGTAGATGCAAAATAACAATTTCATGGTTACTTACATGAAATAGGTATAATAAATAAATGTTAAGAATTTTTAAATATCAATTTAACAAAGTAGTGATAAATTTATGCAATTGGTAAAGTAAAAGCTAAAAACTAAGGGGAAGCTGAAAAACTCAAACAAAAACCACAATTTGAGGAATTAATTGAAGTGCATAAGACAAAATCAGGCAAATGCAAATCAAAAATCAATCAATAATTGAAAAAAATAGGTAATAACGAATGAGCTTACCCTGGCACCTTTGGTTGAAAGTACATCCATTTTGTCATAAATAACACCATGGATTCCCATGTCTTTGAGATATTTGATGGTTTCTTTGCAGTTGTTATCGTCGCCCCAGCAAAATATAACCAAACCCTGCTCTTTTGCCAGATTGATCTACATATATGAGAAACAGTTTCATTAGTATAAAAAAAGTTTTCCAATGAAAAAATAGTTATTACCTGAGTTGCGTCTCTCAATAAATCTTCTGTGTGTGCAACAATGCCTAATAATTCCATGCAACAAGCATTTCGCACGGCATATTCAATTGTACTGCATCGTGGATCCATGTATTTGATATATTTAGAGGTGATACCTTGAGTTAGGAACATAACCGGATAAATGTTTTGTTTGTGCCGCAACATCGTACAAATGTCTGCATCGAAACAGGAGAAGACAATTCGACGGTCGCCTGCTTTTGCGAGAACGACGTCCAAAATGCAGTCAAGATAGAGATTGCGATCGACAATTATGGAGCTTTCGTGTGTGCCATCGATGCGTTCCTGTGACCATTTAATCTCCACATTGAAACCAACACTGCTGTCAATGCGATCAAGAGCTTCACTAAGTTGAGGGAATGGTTGGTGATCTTCAATGTGTTCATCGAAAAACTTTTGTTCCCGTGTCTGACCTTCCGTCAAATGAAATACCTTCAATTCCTTCAGCTGGTTCAGCGTCAATTCTCTCATCGGAAGTTCTAGCATGTCATTTTGCGTGTTTATGTCCCCTTTTTTCTTCAACGAAACATACACATTAAAATCGTGATAGATGACCGGCACCAAATCTTTGCTCAGCTGCACATCGAATTCCACCATGTCAGCACCGTGCTCGGCAGCCTTTTTCAGTGAAGCAATCGTATTTTCTCGAATAACGTTTCCAGAGTTTGCTTTGAAACTGGTGCCCGATCCCCTGTGTCCCACATCTAAACCAGTCCAGGTGTTTTTCCAATAACGTGCGAATGACTGTTTCAACGAACAACGTCCCGGTTCCAAAGGCGTGATCTGTAATAAGATGTTAAATTTAGCTTAATTTTAGATTAATTCCACATTTAATACATACTTTCAAGAAATCTACACGCATTAATCCAAGTGGACGATGTTTAGTTGCACACGTAATAGGAAGCTCCAATCGACCATCAGATTTTTTCAGAACGTTTGGCATGATGTAGTGGTATCCTAAATGGTAGGGTGGCTCATCAACAGACGCCTTTGAGCTATGCGTGTACAAATCGACAATATAGGCAACATTTTCCGGTTGTGATACAGTCACATTGAATAAAAGGTAATCATTGGGGTAGTAAGGCCTTCCGAATTGTTCTTGTGGCTCAAACAAACAATTAGCACTCGATAATGTAGAAACCTCGGTGAAAGCGTAGGCCGGTTGTTCAGTTGTATTGTCACGTGTATCATTTGAAATCGAGTCGTCAAATTGAATGGAGGAGTTTTCAGTAGTGAGTAAATTGAGCGGAGTTATCTAAAAATAGAACCAAGTTATCTAGTTTTATTTTTTTTTCTTCAAAAGTAAAAATTTACCTTGATGTAAAGTAACTTATTTTTGATTCTCTCTTTTAGCATGAATGGATTATTGAAAAATTTGAACTGAACTACTGTCTCGGATGTCAACCATCCACGATCTAATTTAATTTCGCCATCAATATCGCCGTAAACATCCACTTTGGCGTCATCCATATTTGTTTGTGCTACTGGAACAACGCGAGGTTCAATATGGGTTTCCCATTGTCTGACATGAATTTCCTCCGTTTGAGGGTCTACCGAACAAATTAAGTAACGATACCTAATTTCTTTGTTGCTCGGCAAATCAACATCTACCCTCCAAATGTTTTGATTATCTACAAAATGAATTAAAATTTTTTATTTAAGATTATCCATATTTTTAAAAATTCATGTTAAAGTCTTAAGTAAAAAAGAACAATAATGAAATATTATAAGTTATAAATAGGTCACATATGATAATTTCGTCACTAAGAAACAATCTCGCAAATTCGTTTCCGTGTTCAAGAGTGAAAAAACAAAAATATTTATAACGTTACACTCATTTCTAACAAACAGTGTCATAACAAACGCATCTTGGTGCAACTTGTTTTGATATTCACTGAGTGAAATAAAACAATTATGAATACTTAACATCACACGAGATTGATCAAAGTCCAACGACGGTTTATTTTTATTTAACGAATTTTATCATTCACATGTGTGTATAAATAACACTCAGTTACGAGAATTTTTTGTTTATTTACTATTTGTTTCCCGTAAAGAGATTCTGGTGGAATTCTTCAAAAATGAAAATCTTAATGAAAGTGAGGTCCTTGAACTTTCCCATTGTTAACATAAGTTTTCCTAGACTACTTGAAGGTCGTCCATGAAAATAGCGAAAGTTCATTCAACTCGACACAGCTGTTTCACACAATGCACGTACGAACCGGCATCGATATATAGAATAATTCACTGCAAATATTCATACAAAGTTGTGAGCTTTGCGCTATAAACAAATAACAAGATGTTACAATGTAAAAAAATATTTTCATTGACTGATAGATCTTTGTTACTGAGTCGTTATTTGAAAAATCTTTTTCTTCCTTCATAATGCGTAAAGGTATTGTGAGTATTGTTTTATATCTGCACTTTTGATTTGATAATTTCTGATTATTTGAGCAATTTACTGATAAGATAAAATGCGAAGCACAAATACGAGAGAATGATTTTATTGAAGAAACTGAATTTTAATGAAAGAAAATATTGCAATATTATATTTTCAATAGACAAGTTCTTATGCCTAAAAACGCTTCAAGCGGAAAGCCAACATCGACCAAAAAAGTTGAAGGTCAACGGGTAATAATAGCTGAATTTTCTATTGCATGACGAATCGCATGCATTTTTTCCCTTGACATTGCCAAAAATTATTTTGTGTGCATGTCATACAACAAAAAATAAAATAAATAAATAAAAATAGTTCTGAATTTTACATTTTCAAATAAATAAAAACAATTTTATGTAAACTCACCTGATGGCGCATTTAGAAAAACAACGTCATTCAATTCCCAATTTCCAAGAGTATCACAGTCTCCTGAAACTGCCAATTTTTCTTCTCTGTGCAATGATTTAGTAACCAAAACTTGGAATTTCCATTTTCTTCCCTCGCCCGAAGGGCTTTTTTTCAATTTTGTTGGCGATTTTGAAGGCGTTGAAGGAGTTTCCTTTCCGTCTGCATACCACCAACGTTGCATTGTAATTTATTTCTTATTAATATCACTTGAATTGAACTAAGAACCGAATCTGATGATTGTCGTAGTAATACTGCAATGAAATAAAGATTGTTTTCGTTTATTTTTCATGTGGTGGTATTAGAACAATGATAATATTATAATAAATAAATACTAAAAACAAAAACAAACGTGACTGAATTACGGTCTATTTATTTGGATTCAACAAGATACGCTAATCATATGAATACTGAAAGAACAAAACAAGTGTAGGTATTCAAGATGTAAAACTTGTAGTAGATCACATTCTTAACCAAAAACCTGTTCAAAGTTTTATTTTGACTTTAGATTACATTTAATCTTCTTATTTCGATTATATTTTTGATAAGAGTCGATATTGGAATTTATTTCATTAAATATTAAATATTAAATTTTAAAATTAAAAAAAAATCAAAATTAACCATTTTTTATACATTTGAATCGTGATTTCACAGATAAAATAAAAAAATAAAATTTAACTTTTTTAAAAATAAAAAAAATATGTTTTTTAAAACCTCATTTTTTTCTACCACCGATTTAAAATTCCGTCCTGCTGTCGTCATTTCGTCTCGTAACTTTTTTTTATACTTCTGTGTGAACTTTTAAGATGTTATTGTAAACACTTCCTAAATTTTTTTTAAATAAAAATTGAGTAAACATATGACACACACCAAACAGCTAAGTGCCGAAAAAAATCCAAAGTCCACCTTGAAACAACAAAAAAAAAAAAATCGGAAAATACCGGTATAGCGTTATAAAATTTATCAGCGCTCATTTTTTTTTTAAATTTAGACGAGCAAAAAAGAAATGTGATGATACAATGACGAGAGATTTTTGAATAAATGACGCGTTCAATACGTGGCATGTTTACAAAAAACATGACTTGTTATTATCAATTACATTTTGCTGATGTTGTCAAATGCAATTGAAGTAAAAGGGTTAATAACCTTTGGAACATTCGGGTTATCATGGATTTTCGTTATTATTTTGCCAATTTCAAAGTTTGTTATTATTCAGCGTTAAGCATGTGTTAAAATTGCATTTAGTTTCAAGAAATCGGGAATATTCCAAAAGTAAATAAACAATTTGTTGAGAACGTGATTTCTTATCGACTCTTACAAGTAAACAGCTGACGCATTCTAGGGTATGGACAATCACGTGCGATTTACATCTTTGAAGCGTGTAAGTAGTTGAAGCTACGATAACGAATAAATTAAAATATTGCAAGATGTAACTGGATGTCACGGCCAAGTGAAATATTAGACCTTAAAATTCTATTTCTATTTTGCCATATTGACGCCACGCACGTATTTACTCTATTTACAAACAAATTTGATTCATACGGCAGACGAAAGAAAAATTGGGTCAAGATACTCATGTTCACATTTTTATTTTCAGTATTTAAATATTTACATTTTACACGCAGCATAAATGTCTCGTGAGTATATTTTAATCGATTTCAACTATTACTTACATGAATTTTTTAGCCTTCGATGCAAATAAAAATCAATATCTTGGTTAGTGGGAGTATCTAACAATTGAACAAAAATGTTTTGGTGATGCAAAAAAATATCGAACGACTAAAATATTTTCTCCAACAAATTAGCACACATATTTCTATTTGTTTTTAAACTTTTACTAAGCCAGCTTGTTTTTTAAAATATTTTCTACCTGTTTTTTATTTATTTATCCTTGAATTGACAACACAACACAACACTTTGTTCTGTTATTCAATTTGTTTTTATTACGAAATGTCTTCCATTTTAACTAATTTCATGAAAATTTAGAATTTTCTAGTTTATCAGAAAAGTTTTTATTCTTTTTTGTAAATTGATGCGTCATTATTTGACTTAATACGTAAATTTTCAAGTTTTTTCAGTGGCTGTCTTGTTAAGATACACTTTACTATTATTTTTTTGTGATAATAAAATGACGTCTACACTGTTTGAGTCTACACTCTGTAATGTCGACTTCGAACAAATTTGTTTACGTTTTTTCAAATGATATAGAAAAGTCTACAGCGGGAGATCAACTTTATCACATTTTCTTGTTTTGAATTTGATAAAGTTTTTCATTCACATTAATTTTCTTTTAATTAAATGAATGACGTTGCTAAGTACACGAGTGTAAAATTATCCTTCAGCTCTTAATTTTTCAAAAAAAACTTAAAATTGAATTTAATAAAAGGACAAATGAACTTGCAAAAGTCTGTGATTTTAATGGAAATGCAAGAGTACCACTCTCGGAGGTGTGTCATCGATTACTCATTTATAAATTCTGTTAGATGGAATCCTCAAAGTTACACATTGATTTACACTAAAGTGTGATCATTTTGAAAGTATGAACAATCAAATAAATTAACTTTTATTCATTAAAATGTCTAGTTTCTTAAAATATTGAACAAATTTATTAAAAACATTAAAAAAGATAAAAGCCCAAGTCGAAACGTCGTAAAAATTTGTATTTTTCTCATTGGGTTGATTTATAATTTCTATTCGTCTCATCATTTTTGCTACGAACTTTGTGAACATATGTATGTTGCCGGATTATTTTTTAACAGAAATGATTCAAATATTTAAACATATTGATTGCAAAGCTGTGTTAAGTTTCTTGACTCTGGAACAAACTTAAAATATATTTTTCTTTGATAAAAATAAAATGTAAGAAGAAGTTTCATCATTTTTTTTTTCAATTCAAAAGGTTCAATTTTGAGCCTTATTTTAAATATTTCACATAGTTGTAATTAATAATTAATTTAATATTTTTAACATATTAAAATAATACTACTGAAACTTTTTATATGAATATGAATATTGTTATCTCATTAAAAAAATTTTTCTTTATCAATAATATAAAAATATATATATATAATTTATAGTTTTTATCGACTTTTTTATAAAACTTTTAACATGTTCTAAATCAATATCGAACCAAAGAAACCAAATTTACTGAAAATTAGGATTCATCAAACGTTTCTCCAATGATGCACATGTGTTTTTTTTTTAAATTTAGCTTTGGAAATTTTTATTTGCAACTACTTCAGTATTTGAAAAACCATTAGCAATCGATTTAAAGGTCTTGGCCAAAGTCATTGCAACACAAAATCACTTCAATCCACTATGACATTTATTAAGCTACGTCATATACAATACATTCATGATTTATTTATTTTCAAATCAATTTCAGCTGCATAGAATTTATAAAAAAACATTTAACTGAAAGCTGTAGCAGACGTTATAGAGTCGAGATAATAATCTTGAACTTACCTTGAACTACATTTTTTGGCTAAATCAGAACGTCTCACACGCGTATGCAATGCATGCGATTTTAAAGTTTTCAAAACATGTCGTTCGTCGTAGAAGTTACGATTAAGAATTACTACGCGATTTAAAATTTTCCAATTAAGTTGATAGATAGTGATACCATAATTACTCATCTTATCTATGAACACATAAAAAAAAACTTGCATTAAAGTTACTTTTTGTCTTAATCACGTGCAGTTTTTAATAAAAAAAATATTTATGACATCTTCATTGAATGGTTCAGTAAGTCCGAGAAGACATCTTGATTAGCTTTCATCAAGTCACGTTCATAAAAAAAGAGATTATCAGTGTCATGATTATGAATTAACTTTATCGAACTACTTAACCTGTTATAATTATATATTTAAAACGCTAATTAGAAGCATGCGGCAAACTTGATGTTGTTAATTTTTTTGTAATGTATGCAAATAGTAGTTATATATTTTTGTTGATGTGAATTGTAACTGCATTTGGAGTAGAAATAGAATTAAATCGTGCATGGGTCAATGATCTACATTGACATAATGAAACCAAATAAGATAATTTTTGAGCGTTTAGTTTTTTTTTTGTTTTCTACTTTTAATTAGCTAAGGCGAATAAATTTATTTTTTTTCGTCCCATCAGGATTTTCATGATTAGAGAAGAAGTTCATTTATTTTGTTATTTTTTAATGTTTTTGGATATTTTTAAAAAATCAATTTGAATAATTTTCCGTCTATTTTTTAAACTTTTTTAAATTCAGAATTGACGCAACCAATTTATGTTTTATCTCACACCTCGATCAGAAAAGCAACACTGACAAACAGCTAATAAATAAAATGTCAATGCGAAAATTCGCTTTTAATTTCAACAGTTTCCGGTTTTTTTGTTTGTTGATATTCTTCGGTAAAGCGCATAACTTGAATTATGTTGCATATGTATGCGTGAAAGATGTCAACTGATATAAATTGCAGTCACGTTTTGTCCGTAAATTGAACAATATTTTTCTTGTCTCACTTAAATCTTCCAATAAAATGTAGTAACATACATACATTTTCCATGTGCAATATTTGTAAAGTCAAAACCAGTTTATTGTTCTTTCTAGCAAGTGTCAATACACTATTTTGGTGTTCAACAAGTTATATTTCCGCAAGAATGTTTATCATTTGTTACAAGTTATTTTACACCTGTTGACTAAACATTTATTTTGGAAATTGCTTTTGGTATAATGCAATTACAGGGTGACTACCGATTTCTTGGCTCCTTTGTCGTCGGTGAACAAACTCTTGTCTTTGTCTGCATCTAAATAATATACAAGTGAATATTAAGTTTAAAGCATCTAGTAATTTATAATGAAAAAAAAAACGCAAATGAATGTACATATTCTTGTGAGAAATTAGCATGTCTAATGATACAGTCGACAAGAGTGCGATTTTTATATAGAGTAAGGAAGAGTACTGAACTTTCGATTTCTTTGCTCTCTGGATTCAATGTAATCGCAAAAAAAAACATGACAAGTAAAAACGTGTCTACTTAAAAAAAATTCTTGTCAAAATATTATTGAATTGGGTGGGTCATTCTCACTACACTGCTATAAAAAGTTTAACGCAAAGTCACCCCGATTGAGAAAAAAACATTATTTTTAATAATAAATATTATTAAAATGCATTATCGGCACACAAGATTCTATCGACGCATTACAGCTGTAGATATTGACTATCGACTCGAAATGCATACAATTAATTTGCTTTCAGGTAGTGTAGTAGGTAATATCAATTGCGATGTTCGTGTGTACTGTAAAAATCATAGATATTACTACACCGGTTTAATATAAATAGTGTCAAGATCTAATTGTAATTTTAGTTTGTTCTCAGCATTGTTAAAATAAACATTTAAAAAAGTTTTTCTCTCCTTCAAAGTGATTTCAAAAATATCCTTATACAATTTTTTTGAATGAAAACGAACTTTAAATTCAATTTGTGAAAATAGAGAACAATGTATTTTAAGTTAAATAATTTTCTGATACTATTAGTTTTAGTTAATTTAGGATTTTCTTATGCTAAGCTACGTAAGTGTGATAAATTTTTGATGTGTTAAATTTAATTCAACAATTCTTGAAAAATCTTTTTTCCAGCAAGTGTAATTGAACGATGTTCACGAAAAGACCCCAATCCACGTGATTGTATTCGAGCATCCGTTGAAAAGCTACGCACCAATTTAGCTACAGGAAATTGGGGTGATGATTTCAAAGTGCCAAAACTTGAGCCACTGCTGCTGGACGGAATTTACATGGACCGGGGAAAAGACTTTAAAGCCAACTTCACCGATATCAGTGTTAATGGTCCAGGAAAATGGATTTTAGAGGATATCAAGTAAGTTTCACGAAAGTGCTAGTTTAGTGTTTCAAAGTGATTTGCATAATTTATTAGTACAACGACGACTGATAGACGACCGATAATCGTTTAAGTAGCACGATTTTATGCAAAATTTATTCAAATTACATCCATTTTTTAAAACAAAGATAAAAAAGTTCTGGACGCATTTATAACAACATCTGAGTCAGTTTTATTTATTTAGTTTTATTTTAAACCATTTCACAGAGTGGCTGACCTTGAAAAATTAACCTTTGATTTTATCCTAACTCTGCCAAAGCTGGAATTCACGTCAAAATATTCACTGAATGTTCGTTTGGCGATCGTTGACATCAAAGGAAAAGGAAACACAAAAGGATATTTCAGTGAGTTTTGTGGTTTATACAAATTATTCTAAATTTACAACTAAACCTTTTTTTGTAGAAAACTCTCGCGCTCGTGTACGTGTTCGTGGCTACGTCGAACCTAAGGATGGCAAAAATTATGTTCGATTCCGTCGGATTCAAGTTCGTATCAATATTCCAGAAGCTAAATTTTATCTCGAAAATTTATTCAATGGTGACGAAGTGTTGGGACAACTTGGAAATCGCGTCATTAATGAAAACTCTCAAATATTTTTGGCGGATCTTGTGCCCGGATTAGAGAATAGTTTGTCAGAAAAGTTTACAGATATTATTAACAATGTCCTTCGAGATGCAACCGTCGAGGATATGTTCCCACCAGAATTGTAAAAATAGTTTAAGTACTTTGTGATAGAATTAAAATATAAATTAAAAAATTAAAATATTTTTGAATGCCAACAAAGTTTGAATGAACTCTATTTTTTTTTATATATATATATATTTTTTTGTTTCAAAAAAAATGTCAAATGATATCGTCAAGAGCGAATCGAGAAAATCTTGCTAATATGCTAATTTGTTTTTTTTTTGCAAAAAAAAAAAAAAAAAATACCTATCTAAAAAGTAAATCAAGAATATCTTTCGATGACTTTGAAAAAACAAACAATAAAAAAAAAAAAACAGACATTCACAATTTTTATTCAAATTTTCGTAAAGCAATTTAATTTCTATTGAGTAAGGACGTTTTCAGATCATCTTACACTTAACGTTCATTTCGAACAAGCAATAGAAATTCATAGCGATTGCACTCAAAATTGCGCGTTTGAGTTGCACTCCGCCTCACAAATACGTTCAAACAAGGGAGATAAATTTGTACGAGAAACATATTATTTATAATAATAAATAAATTAAAAGCAGTAACGGATAAGTAAACATAAGCGTCATATGCACGTCATACATGGGTATGAAGATATTATAACACACAAGCAATTTTTCGTTACTTTTTTTTTATAAAAAAAGCTACACGAACAGCAACATTCAGTATAGTAATGTATATATGGATGTGTGTGCATAAAATATCCAAAGACAGACACAAAACTACTTCTTTTTCTTTAAAAACTAATCAATTGGTCGGTGGCTGTAGTCTCGGAAAGGTGGAAGAGACAAAAATATTTAGTCCAAATTTTTTTTTTTGAATTAAATTATTTTTTAAATTTTAAAGTGTTTGAGCAGATAAAATATTTTTTTTAAACCGAGGAAAAAATTAAAACTTAGAATTGGTGGAAATTAGAGACAGTGAATTTGGTTTCTTCTGTTAAAACGATACAAAGAATACTCCTATACGAGAAGAAAACAGAAGGAAACTGGAAAATGTATTATAGACAATTTAATTTTTTAGTGGTAGTGACACTATCATGTGTGCTAAATTACTGTGATGGATATTTACGTAAGTTTTGTGTGTTAATATACCATTTTTTTATATTTTCACAACTTATAATAACAACAACTTTGAACACAACACTATAATATATTACCAGTTCAATCATTCATTTAATAAAAAATTCAAAATATTCGCATGGGTTTGTCTTTCTCGGTGTTGTCTTATAAAAAGTAAAAAAATGCTTTTTGCATTATAAAAACTGTAAAATAGATGCAAGTTTTCGTGCAAATAATTAAATTTTACGGTGACTACACTTGGAAGTTATCTTAAATTTAAAGTCAAGTAAAATAAATTGACCTCATGCGAAAATGATTCACCGTGGTTTTAGTTAACTTTTAAGGGTCACACATAATTTTTTGTTTAAAAACCAACTGACCGTTAAAAGTTAAAACCACTATAAATATTTCCAAGTATTTTTGTATAAATTTTAGATCTTTCCAGTTTTGTTAGTATTAATGAGATTGAGCATCTGCATGTTGTTTGGGTTACTATTGTAACCTATATTATTATCATAAAATGTTATATGAGTCACTTTATTAAAATTCAATCGTTTTTGCGCGTCACTTATGTAATTTTAAAATTTTTGGAGACAAATTCTGTTTCAATAATAATTAAATTACTGAAAATTAAAAATTTTGAAAATTTGAATGAAAAAAAAAATCTAAGTTTCGTCTTATTATTATAAAAAGTTATAATATGTATGTATTAAATTATTCTACAAAATACAAGGCGTTCGCACTTTTTGCATTGAAAGATAGTGAAAGTGCGTGTTGATGTCTTGTATTTTCATCTAATCAAATATTAGCTACAGCAAATTACGCACGATCATAATTATCTCGATGAAAAGTACACCAAAGTGAATGAACAAACAGTAATTGAACCAAAACCAAGCAAAATATTAATGAATGATTGAACTTGGCCTTCAAAATTGTTTACCTTGAATACGCTACTTGCTCGTTTTCCAATGCACGAAGATAAATAAGAAGTACGAAAATTAAAAAAAGAAACAACAATCTCAAAAAAAAAATAAATAAATAAACAAACAAAAAATAATTGGTGATTACGTAAAAACGACAAAAAAAATCAACTTTATTGTGCGAGTTTGATAAAGAGTAAAGATAGAGACGCTTCGTTGTTGCTCTTGGTGTCGTACAACGACATTTCCGTAGTTATTTTCGCATTAACCGGATTTTTTGACCATGTCTTAACTTTTATTTATCTCAAACATACAATTTTATGTTTGTTACAGACAACACATACGGATCGTACTGAACCGTACTAGTTCACATATTTTTATCACTTCCATCCTGTTTCGTCCGTTTCACGCATGACTTCAATGTCATTTTTCTTTATTTTAATGATTTAATAATGTGTGATTTCATTTTTATTTTTATAGCCAAGACAATTCCACGTTGTTCACGAAAAGTGCAAGATCCAGCAAAGTGTATTTTAGATGCCGTAGAAAAATTGAGACCCAACTTGGCCCGCGGCGATTTGGGCGAAGGATTAAAAATTCCCAAAATTGAACCATTGTTTTTGACGGGACTCAGATTTTACAGAGGACCGGATGTAAATTGTTTATTTGATGATGTCACAGTTAAGGGAGCTAGCCAGTTCGTTGTAGAAAAATTAAAGTAAGTGTCCTTCACATGTGCAACTTAATCGAGTTAGTAATGCATGTAACAAAGCGATTGAGTCATTTTCCCCCCACTAAAGAACAAAAACGTTAGATGTAACAATAAAAGACTCTTCATATGACTCGAATCTAATTAACACCGTGATAAATGCATGTCATTGTAATTATTATTATTAATGAAAGTGTTTTTAAAAACACCTTTATTAACATTCTTTATTTAAGCTATTTAAATCTAATAATATTTTTTTTATTTTTTTTTTATTTCACCATGTTACTCGAACATTACTGAAATGCAACAGAGCCAATATTGAGGACGTAACATTCGATTTCATAATTTACTTACCTAAACTAGATTTTAAAGGAAAATACAATCTAAAAGTGAAAGTATCAATATTTGACTTGAGCGGCAAAGGAGATGTTCGCGGAGCATTTTGTAAGTAAACATTTTTTTCTTCAAGAATAAATAAAATTTTGGCACGTTCAAAATCTTCATGAGAATTCGAGGATTTACAGTTTACTAACCCCGTTTCCTCTCCAAATATGTAAATAGTATATAAATTATCAAATACTTAATGTTTGCCACGACATTCCATGAATCTTGTTCAAATTTGCTGTAATTTTTGCCGGTCTAGTCCCTTGTTAAAAAAATGTAAAACTTGTGTCTCAATACCGCGTTTACAGTAAAACCAACCATTACAGTCATTATATTGTGTTGTCTTTGATTTACAATACAAATGCACGGTACAAGATATTTCTCTGGTATGTTAGTATAACTTAATGGTGATGAAATGAAATGTGTGAAACAGCTGACTTTGTGTACATGCCACACATTCACGCTTCACCACAATTACTGCTGTATTTTGAAAACAAATCTATAGAAAAAATGCACTTGTTTGACCTATATTTTAATCTACATATGAGAGACGGTGTTGTTGTTTATATTTACTCATAGAGTTATAATTGTTTTCTTGCATGAGAATGGTGTCTTACACGTTTTTGCCACATGCGAGAAAAAAAAATTGAAAATTTTGTTCAAAACTTTGAGTATCGGGTGGTGGTATATCTGTGTATTATATGAGCTCATAACATACAACACACACAACTAAACAAAACTTTTTTCTATACTTTACTTTGCAGACCGGTCTCGTGCTCGTGTTCGTCTACGCGGTTACTTGGAAAACATAAATGGGGTCAATTATGTAAGATTCCGCAAATTGCAAGTTCGTCTGCGTGTCGATGATGCCAAATTCCAGCTAGATAACTTGTTCAACGGTGATAAGACATTGGGTGAAATTGGAAATGCTGTCGTGAACGCCAACGTTCGGCTCATCTTGGACGAATTAACGCCAACTGTTGAGGAGAATTTGGTATCGATTTTCTCAGATCTCGCTAATAACATTATGAAAGACGTCACTTACGATGAAATGTTTCCCCCTCAGTAGAAATTAATTTTTTTTGAGCTAAGAACGACGTCAGTTTGATTGTTAAAATTAAAACACTATCATTTTCGCATTATTGACTTTTTTAATTTAAGTTGTACACATAAATTTATTATATATTATATATATTGTTCATGTCTCTGTTCCACTGAAAACAAAACAAAACAATTATTTTATAAGGTATTTCGAAAGAACAAAATAAAAAAAAATATATACATAAAAATATTGTTTTATGAAGTGAAAATTTATTTCCGTTATCCGCTCATCATCAT
Source organism: Culicoides brevitarsis (assembly GCF_036172545.1). Taxonomy (NCBI): domain Eukaryota; kingdom Metazoa; phylum Arthropoda; class Insecta; order Diptera; family Ceratopogonidae; genus Culicoides; species Culicoides brevitarsis. Next base: position 21,422,608 of record NC_087086.1, on the reverse strand, counting down.
CCAACCCCATACCTGAACAACGTAATAACTATTATAGAGTTTATTCACACAATTCAATGACATCCACCTTACATTTTTTATTGTTTCCTTCCTCGTTGAGACAAAACAGTACCTATATCATCAATATTTATGATTCACGAAATTCAGGTTAAAATTTTGCATATTTTTCATGTGTGAATTTGGTTTTAATGCAGACTACACTAATAAAGAATTCGCTCGTTGTGTTTAGTTTGTGGAATTTACAAAAAGGTAATTGGATATAAAAAAGGTAAGAAAGATAAGAGTTGATAAGAGACATATATTGATGACTTTGAAGATATTTACAAAGCAGGAAAAGAATAAAAACTACCGGAAGTTGATTGGTTTTTTGAAATTTTATTTAAAGTTGTGCTGTTTCGGTAGAAAATAATTCTGATAAAAAATTTTTCTATAGATAAATAAAAATAAATTATACCTATTTTTAAAACAACAAGCTAATCCAATTTTAAGGTTTCTTGCTTATTGAAGCATCGCATTCTATTGATATGGAATGACTACTTTGGCATTTCAAAAACTTAACTTGTTTCGTGTTTCATCCCTTGTCATTTTTATCAAAAATTAGGAATATATAAATTAAGTTTAGTTGTTTTTATTAAAATATAAAAATTTAAGCTTCTTTAATTTATTTCAAAATACGAATTAAAAAAATAAACTTGAATATTATTTATTAAAAAATAAAAATATTTTTGTAAAGTAAAATCTTAATCAAAAACTTAATGACAAAATATGTAAAAATTTTCAAAAAATTCATCCTCAAGCCATTTCAAAAAAGCAACGCGAAACGAAAAAGGTTTTTGGAATACCCTTAGATAACATTGACATTCTTGAAATTATTTTTTTCCTAAATCAGATTCAAAATTGATGAAAAAATAAACCATTTCGGTATTTTACGTTGATTTGAGTTCGTTCTTATAGTCATCAACCAGATATAAAATTATTATTTTGATTGATATTCACATCCCATCAACTCAAACGTGAAGAGCATATCATAAAGAATTTATTTTCATGTTGTGTGTAGAAGGTACATAAAAAGTTTATGGAAATAGTTGATGATATGAGTAATGTTCTCATTTAAATATTAATTAACACCTAGGCCCAAAAGACAGAAAAGAATGAAACATACCAGAAAGTCCTTGATTAAAGAAACGGGTCTCTCCTCTCTTCATGCGTACAGAAGCGCTGACAATTTTATAAAAGCAACCGTTAAAACTACATTTAATTTAGTCTTTCTAAATCAATCTAAATACACGGAACGGGTGATTTTACTTCTTCACATCACGCATATTCATTGTTCTTGTGACGCAGACTATGTTTATCTTTGCTCTTTTTTGTATTTACGTTTTGCTTTTTGATTCTTACTGAAAAATCGCTAAATTAAGTAGTAAACACATAAATTTTAAGAAAAAGATAAACCGAAAAAAAAAACTTAAAAAGCAAATTTGAAGAAGTATAAAATCAAAACGATAAAATGTATTTTCGTAGTTTGTTTGCAAGAAAAACAACTGAGAGCATTATCATTGGCGTCACGGTTTTGTTAATGTGTCACTTTTCTGTCGCTGATTTACGTAAGAATCGTCCTTCACTTAATTTAGACAAACAAAAATTTGTTATTAAAACATCTTAATGGCGCCTTCATATTGACATAATTATATATATCTTAATTTTAATCAAAAATCTTCGCAGCTTCTGTAATTTCAAAATGTCATCTTGATGGAAACTTAGAAAAGTGCGCTGAACAGATCATCAACAGAATTCGTCCGAATGTGGCAAGTGGTGATTTTGGCAATGGTGTAAAAGTGCCGTCTTTGGAACCACTTTTACTCAACAAATTAGTAATAAATACCCCCGAGTTAAATGTGACACTTAGAAATCTAGTCGTAAGTGGCCCCTCGAGCTATCAGGTGAAATCGGTCAAGTAAATATATATTTTTTTTTATTTCATCTTAATTCAAATGACTGTTAAAATTTTTTAATCTTTTCGAAGGATTGATCCTGCAAAACTGTCATTTAACATTAAGACATACACACCACTGTATTCCTTCACTGCGCTCTACAACATTCGTTTGAAGCTTGGGCTTATCGACATTCAAGGTGAAGGTGATATGAAAGGCGATTTAAGTAAGTTCAATCCCCTTGATAAAAATATGCAACTTCTTTTTTTCGATTGCCTTCTTAAAGTAGTTCCTTCATTTCTTTTTGCTTCGTTTCCTTTTGTTAAATTAATAACTATAATTATATATATATATTTCTTCGTATAGTGGGTCTCAATATCCACCTTCGTGTTCAAATGGCAAAGCAAGGAAATATCGTTAAACTGCAAAAAGTGCAGAATCGTGTAAAAATTGATAAAGGAAGATTCAACTTTAATAATTTATTTAATGGAGACAAGGTATTGAGTCAGGTGCGTCATTCTCATTTATCTGTGTTGCATATATGAGGTTCACAATCATTTTTTCTCCTTTCAAGGTTGGAAACGATTTAATCAACAATGAATCACCTACGTTACTTAAAATTGTAACACCGGCCCTCGAAAAGCAAATTAGAGAAGTACACGAGCATATTCTTAGTAAGCTTTTCAAGTCTGTCACTTATGACGAATTGTTTTTGTGATCAAAGATGCAATTTCTACATGAACCAATGAAATTATGCTTATTATGAAAAATATTTTGTTGTAATGAAGGTTTCTCTTGTTGTTTATAATATGTATATGTATTGCTCCACAAATGTATCTACAATCTACGTATCAAAATGTAGTGTTACAAAATTAATTAATACAGATGCGGTAATAATGAATTCAAGTTCAACTATTTTTTTTCGCCATAAAACTTTTTTTTTAATTCAACTCGTTTTGTTTTTATGAATTGTCACGAGAGTATCTACAGGTATTGTACATGCAGAGATTTTGTAAAACGAGAAGCAAAAACTTGTAAAGAGAAGAAACAGGTGAGACAAAATATTTAAAGTACTAGGCAGCGGCAAATGAAGTAGCTCAAATTTAAAGCGATTAAACTTGTCAAATTCAAATTTTTTACATCATAAAAAATTACAATTTTCATTTAAATTAAAATCGTGATAACGAATTAAAATTGATTTAATGAGAAATCTCCTATTGCAGATGAAAAAAATAAATTTTTCTATTTTTAGTTTAAACTTTCATAAAAATCCTGATCAAAAAAATAACCTTTTCGCCTCATTTTTGCTGAGAGTAACAAGTGTCCCTCGCTACTAGATCACTATCCTACGTCAGACTGTATGTACCAACGGCTTAAGGGTAAGTAGGTACTGGCAAGGTACACAATGTTGTGATAATGTACATAAAACCATCTATAAAAGAGTGTGATGTTTATTTGATAAAATTTAGTCACTTTTAATCTGCTTCTGTGTATGGATTTTATTATTATTATTAAAAATATTCGTTCGCTTGCTACGCGAACGGCTTGTTCAAATTGACTTGTAAAGTAGTAACTGCATACCTAAATCATCACAGGCATTTTAGCACTAAAAAGGAACAAAACCTCTAGAAAAATCTGGTTATAGCTAAAAAATTTACATAAATGTACCACAGAGGGACGACATCAAACCGGTTCAAAAATTTTATTGACATTGTTTCACTTGATTTGTGTCATTTTTTAGAAAAAAAATCTCTTTTTCGCTAAGTAAAAGTCAAATCAGTGTAGTTTAGAACAAAAAAAAAACACTACCATCATGAAACTCATTATTTCGGTACTAGTGATTGGAAATCTAAATACAATAGGAATAAGTGCTTTGCGTAAGTTATTTGCTGAAACGTGAGTTTTTGAAATAAATTTATTATGATTCACCAGCCAGCATCATACCACCTTGTTCAAGTTCTTCGGATCCCAGTAATTGCATTCAAGGTGTACTGGAACGCATCAGAACTAGTTTAGCTAAAGGTGATTTTGGACAAGGATACGTTACGCCTCCGATGGAACCCATGTTCATTGATTTGATGCAGATAACTGGACCCGAATTAAATATAAATATGACAAATTTGTATGTCAAGGGTGCAACGACGTATAAAGTTGGTGCAATAAAGTAAGCAATCCAGTTGTTTTTTTGTCTTTTAAGTAGTCGTAATTTCTCTCTCGATCACTAGAGCTGACTTTGGAAAGCTGCAGTTCGACATTAACCTACAAACGCCTCAATTGACGTACACATCACAATATAGTTTGAGCCAAAAATTCTCAGCTTTGAATGTTGATGTCAAAGGAAAGGGTGATTTAAGTGGGGTGTTAAGTGAGTCATTTCACATTTTTTTTTGTTTATAGCAAAATTTATTTTGTTTTATTTGTTTTTTAGGTGGGGTCAATAGCAAATTCCGTGTGAAATTCACCCTTGCCGGTAATCGTGTTCAGCTTAAAAAGGTGCAATATAAGATGAAAATTGACAATGGCCGGTTCAAGATAAGCAGTTTATCGAACACGAACGGTGAAAGTGGTATTGGAGGTGGAAACAGTCAATTATTTACAGAAATTGCGAACAATTTCATCAATTCAGATCCATCATTTATTTTGCGCAAAATTGAACCCAGTATGGAAAAGAAGTTCATTGAAATCCTCGAAGAAACAATCAATGCATTGTTAAAGGACACGACAGTGAATGATCTGTATACGGCTTGAGACAACTTCTTTGTCTGATGATATTTATCAACGATTATTTGTAATATCTATGTTTTGTAAACAAATTAAATATGTTAACTACTTACGCTTTTAAATCCTGTTTCATCTCATTGTAGTCGCTTTTTCTTAAGGATTTTTTTTTTGCTCAAAGTTTCTTAGACAACTCAAACACTTAAGAAGGCATTTGTTTGTCTGATTCATTGTATGTCTTCATTAACAATGAACAAATAAAAGTAGAGTGTTGTTTGATTGAAATACAAGCAATTCTTTATAATGAAGTAAAAATTATAAAATTAAATTGCTTGAGTCGATAATCTTCACAGAAAAATTCATATTCAGTATTTTTTCAGTAAACTTTTATTGCGCATGCGCAACATGCTCTTTCATTTTTTTCGTTTCCATTGTCAACTTTACCTGACTTAAGTATTCATTTGGATAAAAACTGAGTTACCATGAGTAATGCTCCAATATTTAGTATTCACCGCTGCTTTATTTCTTCCGTGTACGAATCTTCAATGTAATCAATATGCAAGACATCGACCTTTGGCTACCTGGTATCTGACCAAAATGCTATTTCTGATAAATTTTTATTTTTTATCACTTTTTATTTAAGCAAATATGAGTTTTTGTCATTTAATATATTTTTTGCAAATAACGCAAGAAAAAATTCAACCACTGTTTTCAAGAGACTTAAATGTAAACAAACTAGATACGCTTAATTAAGTACGTATTATATGTATTCAGCTGTTGCAGCATTCCATAGAACGCTCTTTTGTAAATTTGAATGTATTTATTAATGTACGTAATATTTATTCACATATACACAACTTCATTTCAGATGGGCAAGGTAGATTGGATCAAGCGGTTCAACGAAGTTTCCAATATGAGCAATTTTTTGAATACCATCCTATAAAAATAAAAGTTGCTGCAAGTAACGGTGGCATTTGGTGTATTCTCATCTATACACCATTCTTCGCACGTACATAAATGTATTTAAAATCAACTAAAACCAGTTAACGATTAAGTCAGCTCGTACAAGCAATTCAGTTTTGATTACATTTTAAAGTTGAATAGACACCAAAAATTGTTTCTCCATAAAATAAAAAAAAAATATAGAACATTATAACAGTTTGGTTTAAAAATAAAAATACAGGAGGAGAAAGTAATTTTTGGCGAGGTCTAACAAAATAAATAAACATTTAAAAATGAAAACGAGGTTGCTTCACTACCGCCAAATTTCGTGGATTCTTGTGATTGCATCAATAATCTCTTTTTCTGAATGCAAATTACGTAAGTTATGTTTTTTTACGCAATTTTTCGGAGTTGCTTTAAAATTGCATGGATTCCGGTATCGAAAAAGTGCAGGGTCATTCGATATTTTAACTCATGTAACGGTTCTGCACTCTATAAATCGAAAGTGACAAAAGAATACAAATAAAATATAATTGATGATAGAGTGAGCAGTGATGAACCTTGAATCGATACTAGCTTGACGTTACCGATGCATGAAATTTATTATTTCCCGGAGATCTATTTTTTTTTCATCATTCTCGTTTTGCAGCATCGTCGATTCAGCCAAGATGTCCCGTAAAGTCCCAAAATTGGGGACAATGTATTATACAAGCAATTGAAAACACAAAGCCCTATTTGGCAAAAGGAGATTTCGGCGAGGGATTTGTAGTGCCAAAAATGGAACCTTTGTATATTAAAAGACTTGGTATGGTTAGTCATGATGTAAATACAACAATTTCTGATCTACTTGTGACGGGAGCGAGCGACTTTAAAGTAACGAAAATCAAGTATGTAGAAGGAAATTTATGAAATTATGTATTCATTTATATTTCTTATCAAACTTTTAGGCCAAAAATTGAAGATCTCTCATTCGAAGCTATTTTAATGGCGCCAGTGTGGAAATTCACAGGTAGTTATGTACTCGAAGTCAAAGCTGGGCCCGTAGAAATAAATGGAAAAGGTCCTATTCAAGGGGAATTCTGTAAGAATAATTAATTTTTGTTAGAGCAACCAAACATTTTTTTGTTTTAGTTGGAATCGGTATAAAAATTCGTGCTAAATTCCATCCGGTGAAAGAGAACAACAAAACATTTGTAAGATTCCAGAGATTCCAAATGCGGATGAAAATTCAAGATGGAAAACTTCAATTGGATAACCTATTTGGCGGAGATCCTGTTTTGGGAGATTTCGGAAATCAATTTATCAATACGAGAACTCAGTTGATTATTCAGCATTTAGAACCAGAATTAGAGAGAGACCTGACTGCAACGTTTTCAAAGACACTCACTACGTTATTTAGGGATGTGACTTTTGAGGAAATGTTTCCAGTGCAGTAAATTTTCGAATGGAAATTGTATGCCTATTTCAAAGTTAATTAAAAGTATTAAAAAATATTTAGTTTCGCGTTTTGGGGATATCTAATCTAGTCTTCATCAATATGTTTCGTTTAATTTAAAAAAAGAAAGTTATCCACACTAAACTGGAGTGTTATGCAAAACAAAACAAAAATGAAATTCACAGAATAAAATAAAAGTAAATTATGAAAACAAAAGAAAATTTTTATAATATCTAAAAACAAAGTTTGTAAACTAGAACTACCTAGACTGATACGATTTCTAAATGGATATCAATATGCAAATGCAATAGAAGATGCAACGGTTATGAATTTTACTGAATCTTTCTTATGTTATTTAAAAGTTTAGACTTTTAACCAACATGGAGCAATAAAAGAATAGACAAAATTTTAGAATTTTTGCTTAAATTAGTCCAAAAGTTCATATGGTCTTACTTTTTCCTTTTTTTTTATTAGAAAAATGTTTGTTCATTTTGATTAAATTTATGTAGGAAATATTTTTAGAAATTCCATTGAATTTGCTTCTTCTACACTACTGTATAATTGACTATCGTTCCTTCCCTACGTTTAAGAGCTCTGTATAATCTAATTCAATTTGATTATTTATGACTATTAATTATTTTACAAAAAAAAAAAAAAAAAACAAATATAAAAGATTTTATTTTTTCGTTAAAATCCAATACAAGACTTACAGAGACCTACATTTTGAGTGTTCATCTCTCGAATTAACCTTTTTTTAAAAACTCGAGTCGTTACTTAATGCATGTGAAAAAAATTAATTTGTATATGAACGAACTAACTTTTTTGCACGATATAGTTAGGTATACCTATTCAAAGTGAAAAAATAAATATTATTTAATTTTTTGTTTGTTGTTTTTTTTTATTAATTTTGGACCATTTTGAATATAATATTATTTTACAATTTTCAATATAAAATTGAAAGTTGAAATAATGTCGAACTTGATTTTCGTAAAACAAAAATTTTTGAAAAAAAAAAAAATTTAGTCACTTGACGTTTAACTGTTTTCATCTAAATTTAAATTGCGGTATATGTAATATAAATTTTCTAAGCGGAGGAATGACGAAAATTGAAGCAAATAAATCGCCTTACAAAAATATCTTTAAAACCTTCTCTGAAGAACTTTGTGAAACACGTTGTGAAAATTTTGATTAACGACGTTGCTTTACTCTAGTTCAATTGAAAAAAAAATTATTGATACAAACATATTAAAATCAAATAAATTTATTTTGACACTACTACGGATGATTGATTCCCATGATGATCATCATGTCTGCTTAATATATTCCATCGTTTTCATTTATCGCTTTTTAAATACGACCAAAATTTGCATGTGGACACGATTGAGTGTCAAACGTGAATTAATTACAAGTAGTTTTTTTGTTTAAAATTATTTAAAAATATCCAGAAGATCTTGATTTTGATTCAATTTGTGAATTTGATAGACTTGTTTGTGATGTCTCTTGAGAAGTTGTTGGATGATTCATCAAATTAATATATTCTATGAGGTATTTTTTTGTTTGGGTTATCTTTAAACAAAGATACAACATAAATATTGATAACCAAATATCATGTTCCGTTCATTTCATATCACGCTGTATGATGAGAGAAATATGCTACCGGTTAAAGTTATTGTTATTTTTTGTGTACATATTTGATTTATGTTTGGCACGAACCAAACGACTGGTAATGTAAATGAGGTGGTTTTGGGGGTAAAAATTAATTTTTAGACGATGATTCATCCAAATATTTGAATTAAAAAAAATTACTTGAAAAAACTTTGCAAAATCATGTATTCTGGATGTTGCCGCATTGTCTATTCACTTCTGAGAACCATTGAGTTTTTTGTGTCCGAGATTTTGCTTCAAACTGGGTTCGTTGTTTGAACAGTCTCTTGTTTTTGTACACTTACGTTTTAAGTGTTTGTTTATATTCCCGAGCAAAAAATCCACAAGTAATTCTCTAAACTTAAGTTTTCATTCAATTATGGGTTTACGTCAAAATATCTCGTTCATTCTTAACCAACATTCCAAGCTTATTTACGTTGTTATAATTTTGTTTTCAATTTTTTTTGTAAGTTATTTTTAGAACTTATTTTGTGTAGTTTTCCATTTTTTCTTTATATCCATTGCAGGTCGTTAAAATTTTAGCAAAGTCATACATATGTTTAAGAAGAAGTATGGTGTTTACTTGCTTCTAAACAATGAGTTTGATTTTTTTTTGTATAACAACTGATGCCTGTCGAAAACAAAACAAAAAAATAGATATATGTTTTTATTTTTAAACTGTGTCGTTTTTTGTGTTTTTTTTTCATTGAAATAAAATGTTTTCAATATTAAAAAATATATCTATCTAGGAAAATATGTTAGTTTGAATTTAATCATCAAAATTAACAAAAAGAAAATAATTTTAGGAATTTTGTTCGCAGTCATTCAAAGTACAAAGTCTGATTTCAGAATCAGATTCAACATAAAGTGAAGCAGACGTCTCCATTTTAGATTTTCCTACTTATACATTTTTTTTATAATTGAAAAAGAAGTATACTTTTTTTGCTCGAAAAGAAAAAAAAACTACATACAGCAAAGTATAAATACAACAAAAACTAATATATACCAATATTGTTATACTCTTCTCTCTTTTTTAGAGACTCGTACCGGCAGCACAATATAAAAGCACGGTCTTGGACAAAACAACTTAGTCACAGAGTTGTGTTTGTTTGGTATAGTCAAAAATAAAAGTGTTGTGAAAAAATATAAAAAAAAAATATTAAAAGACATTCAAGAAAAAAAATAAATTTACAAAATAAAATACAAAAAAAGTGATCAATCAAAGAGAGTTTATTAGAAAAATGATCAAGTTAAATTTGTTACTTTTTGTTCTCATGCTCCTGTTTACTGGAGCTTTTGCGCCTCTTCGTAAGTAATTTATATATAAAAAAATATATGATAGTTAAAAAAAAGTGGAAGTGAAAATTCATACGCAAAAACTATTCGATAGGAAGTATCAATTTCGTTTATTCTTAGATCTAAAACAGGAAGACTTTTTCTTTTAATTGATTAAACAGCTTGTTTGAGTTGTTTGCTAATTATTCAAAAAAATCATTACCGGCGCCAATTTTTTGTTTGTATGTAATACATACTTTATTAACATATTTTTGTTTTGTTTCGTTTGTAATTGAAGGTCAGAAATAATGTTTTGCTTTGATATATCTAATATTTAACTGTCTTTTGTTTTGGCTTATTCGGGACTTTTTCCATCATTTATCCGTTATTTCATGAATGATTTTTTAAAGTGAATTCAAATGTTACTCAGTCATAGTACATGTTAGATTTTGCTACTGATAACCACTTTTGCCTGACTTTCATACTAATCAGGCATTTGTCAAGAGCATTTGCTAAAAATGGTTTAATTCCATATTTTTATTATAATTAATATTCTTGTCAATTGTCTAACCTTCTTTAAATTTTTCAGCTGAAAATATAGTACCTTGTCACCGCAATGACCCTGATATCGCAAATTGCATTAAAAACCGTGTAAATGAATTGAAACCTCGCCTTGCCACGGGAAAGATCGCCAAGGACTTTAGTGTCCCTCAATTGGAGCCCTTGTCTTTGGATACAATTCAAATGAGTCGCGGCACGGAATTCAAAGCAGTATTCACCAACTTACTCGTGCGTGGTCCCAGTAACTTTGAAATTGAAAAAATCAAGTAAGTTCAAGTGACGCGTTAGAATGTGACGCAAATCCTCAAATGAATTATGCAAGAGTTCCATCTTGACATGCTTGAAGAGGCATCATCATCTCAGAAAAAAATTGCTAACTTCTTTTTAGAACGAATAATTCATTATCATTGTTTTAATATGTACTTTTATATTTGCAGAGTTGATTTGGATTCATTAGTGTTTGATTTTGTCATCTTTTTGCCAAAACTGGAATACAAAGGCAAATATTCGCTCAAGATAAAGTTGTTACTTTTGGACATTGCGGGAAAGGGGGATGTCACTGGATCGTTAGACAATACACGTGCACGTGTTCGTCTGCGTGGTGTCCGTTACCAAAAAGATGGAAAAACTTATATGAAATTCGAAAGATTCCAGTTCAAAATTCAAGTGAGTTCGTCGAAAATCCATTTGGACAACTTGTTTAATGGTGACGCCACATTGGGACAAATTGGAAATCAATTTATCAATGACAACATTGACTTGTTCTTGAGCGAAGTGACACCTGGATTGGAGAAGAGTTTAGCCGAAACATTCACTGAAGTAGCAAATGATATCCTTAAGGCAGCTACTTTGGACGAAATTTTCCCCTAAATTGTGATCTACTTTTATAAATGCATTTAACCTTACATTTAGTTCGTAAGAGCACTTAAGTTGATATTTTATGGGTTTTGGATAGGAAAATAATGTTAAAACAGCAAGATAGAATACTTTAGTTACAGATTGAAAACGAAATTAAAGCACCCGAAATAAATATAAACATTTTGTATAATAATATTAAGATAATTTTAAGTTTAGGCTCATAAGTAAAGCACACTGGCGATATAATAAAAAAATAAGTAATTAATAGGATATATTCGATTAAGAACCAGTATTTAAACATAAAAAAAAACTATTTTAGAAAAAAAAAATTGGGAATGTGAATATTTTTTTTTACTCCTAATGAATATTTAAATCTCCAATAGATATACAGATGTTCTTTTGATAATAAATTGTTCAAATACAACAAAAATGATCAAAATCAACAGTAAAAAAATGTTTGTTTGATTTCTGCATTCCATTCTTGGATTTTGGTCTGGAGGATTATGTAATGTGGTGTGCAAAAGAAGTCTGAGTATTAAATCTATTTAAACAATTTTTTTTTTAATTTTTCAATTTTTTAATGATCTGAACATTTTATTTTTCATCTCAATATACAAATATTTTTCTTTTGTTTTTATTTTCTTTAAGAATACATTTTGTGTTGTTTCACATTTGTCGCATCTTGAATCGTTGAAGATATTTGTCTTATAACAATTTGTTCTCTTTTAAATAATGGGCTGCATTTTGTTTGAATAAAGCACGAGTTTGTTTTATTTGAAGAGGATTTTCCATAAAAAAAATATGTAAATAATAAAAACGTTGATAATTTTTTTGATTTTAATTTTTTGGTGTTTTTTTTTTCTAAATAAAAACAAAAAGTATTAACCGTTTAATCATAGTGGCATAAAAGTATAAAATAATTTCAGGGCTTTGCTGTTGATGTTACGGTTTGTCATCGATATAGTTTTTTTTCAAAACTTTTTTCTTTTATGTTGTAAATGATTTTATATAGTACTCTAATCATGTTTAGATTTGTTTGTAATAGCTATTAAATGTTGAATAAATAATAGTTGTAGCTGTAATAAAAAATTTCGACTTCGGTTCATTCCCATTCTGTGGTACCAGGTGGTTTTGGTGTCAAATCGTACAGCACTCGTGAGATGCCAACAACATGATTGCTAATATTTTGATGAATTTTAATGAGAGCCTAAAAAGGTACGAATTGAATATTAATTTCTGTGATGTCAAAAGAGAAATAAAATACTAACGTCCAGAGGCATTTGTTCAGAACCAGGTATGGCAGGAACACCAGTCATAAAGTCATTCGTGATAAACGGTCTCAAAACAATCGATCTTTGACATGAAGGTGTTCTATTGATCGGATCCCGATCAAAATGTATTGGGATTAAAACTACTGGCATCTGTGCTATTTTTCGCATAAGATTCGAGCTTTGAAGTATCTGTGAATGGAAAGATTTTAGTAAGCAGGAAAAGAAAGAAAGTGATTGTAGCTTACCTCATTAACAATATGATCTGCGTGTCTCACTTGGGACAACACATGCTTTGACAGATATGTGTGTGTCACATCTGTCACTTGATGTTTTACTTCTTCACCAAAGATATAACAGACTCTATTGACATTTTGTAAAATGCGTGGAATAAGTTTCGCCAAGAACATCATATCATTCCAATCTGGAGAGTCATTACTAGATAATCCGACAACGTAACTATATGAGCGTTTATCACCTTAAAAAAATTAAATATTATTAATCTGTGGAATGAATGAAATAATTATAAATTCTCACCTTGAACTCCAACAGTCCTAATTGGCAAGACGGTCGCTGCTAATTTTTGACTTTGTGAAATTCTGATGAGTTCCTGCTGTTCTTCCTCGGTTGTCGTGTTTACAACACGATTTAATAATGCATGCTTCTTGTTTACTTTATTGGAGTAGTCGACTATCACACGAGCGATTACCTGAAAAATAGTAAATTTCAGTATTTTTCATGCTTGCGTAGAAAGAAAAAACTGTTTTACCTGTGTCTCTGAGAAATCCTTTTCTAGGAACGCTTCTTCGGCACATAAAACTCTAATAGCGAGTCCAGGACCCGGAAACGGATGTCTTTCAACCAATTCAGCTGGCAGTCCTAGATCACGTCCTATAACACGAACTTCGTCCTTATGGAAGTCTTTTAGTGGTTCGACAACTCGACCAGCATCACGGAGTTTTCTATTGGGAGATTTAAAATAAATCAGTTCAAAATTCAATTTAATGTGATGAAATTGTAGAAAATTTTTTCGATCTCCAATTGTACATATTATCCTCACTTCAATCAATTGAAACTCACCTAACAAGTTCCGTGTCGTTATGATGTGTCTTAATGGTTTCCGCATTTGTGCTAACTAAACTCGATGCAGATTCAATGAGATCCGGCCGCAGTGTTCCTTGTGCCAAAAACACATCGTTCGGGTCTAGATTCAGTTCACGGCACACTTCATCGGACACTTTCATGAAGACATCTCCAATAATTTTTCGTTTTACTTCAGGATTCGTACAACACATAAGCGGCGGCGAAACATGCATGTATGTGGAACCCGGAAGTTTCAATTCCGTTTGCCCTTTTATGAATTGAAAGTACGCCTTCTTAACGATTAAATTGATGCCAATATTTCGTAGGGACTTTTCGACATTAGCACTTTCCTCGTGTCTCATAAATCCATTGTCAATGTGTACGGCAATGATTTGATCTGGTTCGAGTGCATGACGAACAAGGGCAGCACACACGGCCGAATCTACGCCACCGCTCACTAACACTAGTACCTTGTTGCTACCAACAATGTCTTTGATGTGTTTCACGCACATCTCTTTGCGACTTTGCATCGTGTAGCTCGGCGTCAGGTTGCAAATGTTGAACAAAAAGTTGGACAACATCTGTTTTCCATTGATCGTTAAATCGACCTCCGGGTGAAATTGAACCCCATAGATACGTAGAGAATCATTATAGATGGCCGCTATTATGTCGTTTGAGGAAACTGCACCAACTTGCAACTTTGTTCCAAGTTTGTCGATACTGTCACCATGCGTCAACAACACTACTTGTTGTCGTTCTAGTCGACTGAAAAACAAAAATAAGTTTAATTTATTCCAGAACTCACATGTAAAAATATTTTTGAGTAAAAAATTATATGAAGTGGAATGTCATATAAGGCGTAGCTCACAACTTTAAACTCAAAGAATCAGAAGTAAGTTGTTCCGAATAGATTTTTTTCTAGGAGGATTGTATCGACACAATTCTAAACTTTGAAAATTTTGCCTTCTTTTCCTCCCTTAGACGAAAATTTAATGTCAATGTTTACACCACTCACTCAAATAACGGACAGGCAGCTTCTACTTCAATCGTATGTTGTCCGTCTTCTCGTACTTCTTTTTTATGGACAGTTCCGCCTAGTTCTTTATTAATCATCTGCATGCCGTAACAAATGCCTAAAACATATAAAAAAATATTTATTTATCATTTGAATAAATAAAAACAATATGAGGCCGATACAAAAATAAAAAAATGCTTTCGATCTCATAAACCTTTTCAACCTTTTGGGTTATTTTCTTTAGACTTTAAAAGTTTTGTTTTTTGTAAAACTCAATTAGGATGTATTAATATTTTTCCTTACGTAATTGACAATTTCTCATCAATAATTGGAAAATGGTCGAAATATTGAATTTGCACGGGTCAAAAACGTTAGTTTTATATTCGTCATTAGAAATTCCTTTTAAAAATCTCTAAAAAAAACTAAAAGGGGAGAAATCGAAAACTTTTTTTTTATCATTAGGTATATTGGCCTTGTTAGCAAAACATCTCAATCTAATCATAAAAAATCAAATTTATCGATCAGATTTTGCGGTAATTGCTGTAATTTTGATTTAGGATGTCTTCTTAAAGCAAATTGAATTGTGTCAATCACTTTGGTAAAGCATCCTACAAATAAAAAGAAATCTATTTTCTGCTCACCTAAAATTGGCAGATTCAAGGCAAAAATGTTGGGATCATATTCCGGTGCGTTGTCAGCATAAACAGAGCCCGGTCCACCTGATATAATGATTGCCCGGTAATTTCCATTTCTTATAGTTTCCGCTGAAGTATTTAACGGTAAAATTTCAGACTCCACTTGCAATTCACGCACTTTTCGATCGATTACCTGAAGGGTTTAAACATTTTGGATGTTTACAGAACACAAACGCAATCAGAAAGTCTTACCTTTCCGTACTGAGCACCGGCGTCCAAAATTAGCAGACGATCAGGGTGAGCTCCATTTTCAGCCGGCGTTGTTACACCTGCCTTTTGTCCAAAAACTGTAGCGGAACTCATGTTAATCTATTTTTTTCTGCTGCTGATGGTGACAACTTTGGCTTTGCGATACTGGAACGAAAATGAAAATAAAATTATGAAAAAACAAAAGCAAAAGTCAAGGGTTATCAAAACACAACTGCAATAACACGCTTGTTACATTGCACTTAAAATGAAAATAAAACGCGGTTGATAGTTTTCTGCTGATGTAGCAATGTTTCTAACATGTGCTACTACGAAATCCCGAAAATTGGCCAGACGTTCTTTGAGATTTATTCAAAATACTTAAATTATTTAGATTAATTTGAACGATAAGAACAACCAATTAAGCCTCTCTAGGTCAAGCCTGAATATTTTCCGGATGTTAATTCAATTACTAGATATTACGGGACAAAACAATGAAACTGAAAACATTAGTTGTAGTCGAATTCTGACAGATTTCCGGCTGACCTGTCGAACAATTTGATTGTACCTTATTGACTTTCTCAATAATTGTGTGATCCGAAGGGGGATTTTCGCGAAAATGTTTGTATATTTGTTGCAAAAAGGCGAAAAAATGAAAATTGACACATAGTTTTGCCGTGCCGTATGTCTGTGACTGAGTAATGAAGAAAAAATCGCTGCTTAAATTACGGTCCGTACGCTAGAAATACTTGACAATTCCCCGTTCTATCATACCTTGGAACAAAATTAGCAGGTCCTTAACACTTCCCGACGGGATTTCATTAAATTTTTCAACAATTTCTTACGCAAAATTAAAGTTTTTAGAGCTATTTAGTGACTATGCTATTTTTGACTTGCGTTTTTGGCTGTCAAATGGATGACAGGTGCTCATCTATTGGTCAGCCCCTTAGTACTCAGCCAATCACATTTTTTAGCCAATCATCGGTCAAGTTGTTTTATTCTTCTTCGTGATTGGTTGATGTCATAAATGTCAACAAGCACTTGGATTAGCGCGGCGGCAATTTAGTTAGATTGATGAACGAGACCCGATGAGCGGGAAGTATTTGGGTATTTTCATCACTCTCTAAAAAAACAATTTGAGCTTTTGCCTTTTTTTAACTTAAAAGAAAATGGAAAACAACGATACAAAAGCCTTGAACGAAGAACATGACCCTGAACTCGACGAATTAGAACAAATATTCCTGGATGAAGAGGCTACCTCAAGCTCGACTGTAGCAACGAAGGCCAATTCGTCGGACATTGAGCGAGAAAAAGTTTTATTGGACCTGCTATCGGAGGAAGCAAAAGAAACTAAATCTTTGGTGCACGACCCAGACCGAGATTCCAGTGATGATGAGGACGTCCGAAACTTTCTGGAACAAAAATACAACGAATATGGACGTGACATCAGTGCAAGTCTCAAGAAGAAGGAAGAAGAACAAAAAGATCGAAGAATCTCACATGAAGTAACGACAGCGTTGAAAACGGGGACTACGTCTCGTGTCGGTGTAATCGGTCCTTCAAACTCTTTCAAACAAAAGGCTACGACATCGACGGACACCAAACCAGCTCCAATCACCAAATTCTTCGAAAAAACGACAATTTATACGGATCCGGTATTTGGGATGCGAATTAAACAGCCTCTCATTTCGAGTGCAATGTTAGTCGAACGAATGCAAAATCGAACTCCCGTCAGTTTCGCTCGCATTCGTTATCACACGGAGCAAGGTGGAGATTTGAGTAAAGATTGGGTAGTTGCCGGAGCGATAATTTCAAAAGCCGTGAAAGAATCGAAAAAAGGAGCTAAATTTAGTATTTGGAAACTGTCTGACCTACGACCGGGCATGAAAATTGTCACGGTGTTCTTGTTCAAGGCAGCACACAACGAATTATGGAAAACACCAGAAGGAATGGTCATTGGGATTCTGAATCCCGGGGTTTTGGAACGAAAGGACGAGAATAAAGAAGAGGCAGTTCTCTCCGTAGACAATGCTCAAAAAATTATGCTTCTGGGACAGAGCAGAGATCTAGGCAAATGTCGCAGTAAAACGAAGAACGGCGAACAATGTCAGTCAATAGTAAATTTAACGGATTGCGAATATTGCGTTTTTCACGTCAAACAAGAGTATAGCAAAGCCTCGAAACGCAGTGATATTCAATCGTCGACAGCTGGTCGTGGTTTGAACGAACTTCGAAACAAAATTTTAGGGAAGAATGAGGTTTTTTACGGGGGACAGTCCTTTTCAGCGATTCCAGCTAAGAAAAATGCAAAACAAGTCGCGAAAGATCAACATAGACTAATGACCTTGTCGGAATATTATCAAAGTCCAAACGGACCAACTCCAAGGGCACCGACGTCAGTTCCAGATGCCACGAGTAAACCAAAGAGTCGATTGGGTGCCGAAAGACACGAAATTGATGTCAAACAAAGGAAAAGAGATTTGGAACGACTTGCTTTGTTGGGTGGACCTTCTGAGCTAAATTTATCTTCAACTTCGTTATCATCGCCGCAATCTCATAATTCTCCCAAAATAAACACTTTGGCAAGTAAAACAGCGACTCAAACTCCTCCACCACCTGCTCCCGATTCTTGGAAGAACCAAAAGACGCAAGAATTGTTGTTTTCTTCACAAAAGCGACAATTGGCTGCCCCAAAGCTTTCCAGTGGAAATTTCACGGTTGACCTCTCAATGTCATCGAAACAGGCAATGATTGCCAAACAACATGCAATTAATTTACTCAAAAATAAACCAATAGAAAAAGCTAATCCGAATTTCATCAAGCACAGAGGCACTGAAGCAGGCAAGAAGCGGGCTTTAGAAGAACTCGACCAAAATTTGACTGGTTTAGAACAGGATGTTAAGAAACAGAAAATTGATAAGGTAAGAAATTCGGAAATTTGAATGATTTTTTCTGAACATTTTGAAGTTTAATAGAAAAAATCAGGATGAAGTCGCAAAATTGAACGAGAACAAGTTATCTGTGATTTTACAGGCTTTCAAATTAAATCCATTTCGATAAAAATACTTTAATTTTTTTTAGGCTAATGAAGAAAATGCTAAACGAGAACGTCTCTTGCGAATTATGAACGCTACTTCAAGTCACAACGATATCCTCGAAGTAAAAGAACTGGAGAGACAAGATAAATATTTTACCAATCTCGAGAAAAAAGAAGCAATGGAAGAAAAAATGTTGAATACAACAAAAGTTGCATGCAAGGCTGTTATTTGTTTGACCTGCAAATACGTAGCATTATCAGCTGCAGATCGGTGCAAGGAAGAACGCCACCCATTAAAAATTAGAGAGGCAGAAAAACGCTTCTTCAAGTGCCATGATTGTGGTTATCGAACTATCAGTTTACATAGAATTCCCAAATTAGCGTGTAAAATATGTTCGTCCTCCAGATGGGACAGGACGTCAATGATGCCAGAAAAAACGGTAAAAGTGGGAGAGCAATTGTCGATTAGAGGTGACGAAGAAACATTCATCGGCAATATAAGCGGCTCAGCGAATTTGAATTTGCTTGTTCCGGACAACTGAGAAATAAAACTGATGATGATTTTTCTTTTATTTTGTTGAATAATGATAACCAACATTTATTTTTGTTGTTGTTTTTAATAAATACGTGTAAACATTAAGAAAGTGATTATTTAGTAGGGGTACAATAATAATAATTCTTTGGTTATTTAATATCAAAAGCCTTATCAATATAATAGTAGGAGAAGCACTTATATATCTAGAGTTGACTAGCAAAATCATTCTTAGTATTCTAGTCTTTTCAATCACTTACAAACTAACAAAATTTGCACAAAATTCGCGTCCAGGCAGTATTCTTGTGTAGTCTTTCATGCTTTTACGGGAACATTTAAAGCAAAATAGTTCGGAATTCGAACAAAACTTAAAACTATACTATCAAAGTTTTTTTCTAAGGCATATCAATTCTTATAATAAAATATTACACTTTCAATGTATGTAATGACAAATAATAACAAAATTTAGCTTTCATCTTCTTTCAAATATCAATTTGAAACAAATGTAAATGAAATTCCATCCAAATTTTTACTCAACTTTTGTGCTTTTTCCTCATTTTTCAAGTTATTTTGTACGTGTTGGTCCAGTTTATCCATTTCCAGATAAGACTGCACACGTTTGTTCGAATTTATTGGCACATCATAGCAGTTTGCCTTGTTGAGTTCAGACTTCAAATCAGGATGTGACAATCTGGACCATGAAAGTTTCTTGGGTGGTTCATTTTCGTACCGTTTACAACCTGTTTCTTTGGTTTTGGGTTCACCGAATGGCTTTGGGAAGTCATATCCAGCCTGCCAGCTCTTGATTGTTACATTATCGCCGAAATATCTGCGATTATCGATGCCTTTGATTTCGGGGGAATCGAACAATGGAGGAGTCCATAGAGGTTCGCACAAACTGGGATCTTCAATTGGTGCAGACGGCTCTGGATTTCGCAACATCACGTCGGTCTCCGTGCTGGAATCTTCGCTTGGCACCTCACTGGTTTCCGTAATTTTTCCGTCATCGTCATCAACAGTTTTTAACGGACTCTCAGGAATCGACATTTCCAAGTATTTAGCACCACGGGTCAAGAGCTCTTCCCATTTTTTCATGAGACTGTCGAAAGTGGGACGCTTTTGGGGTTCAATTACCCAACAAGACTGGATGATCGAATATCTAAAATATAAAAATAAAATATTTAATACAGATAAGATTTTTATAGTTTTGTTCAATGTCTCATTTAAGAATCAAAATAAAAAAAAATAAATCCTAAAGAAAAACGGTTTTAGAATAAAGCAATCAAATTTTCGAATTTACAAAAAAAAAAGATATTTTAGAATAATAATTTTTTTCTTACATTTCTTCCGAACAATTATTGGGCCGGGGCATGCGATAACCAGAAATCAGTAAACTATACAAGTTTTGTAATGGAACCGCTGCATATGGACATGCTCCTAAAGTTATGATTTCCCAACAGAGTACTGCATAAGCCCACACGTCAGATTTTATTGTATAAACTTGGTCTGACAACGATTCAGGAGCCATCCACTTTACTGGAACTCTATCTTTGCTCTTTTTCAAATACGCATCATCCTCATAAATATCTCTTGTCAAGCCAAAATCGGAAATTTTACAAATTTTTCCTTCAGTCACGAGAACATTTCTCGCTGCCAAGTCACGATGCACCAACTTCATGTCAGCCAGATAGGACATTCCCTTACTGATTTGCCAGGCAAACGACAGAACGTCCTTTTCGGTGATTGGCTCAACTTGATTGATGTATTCGTTTTGCGTTCCAGCTTTTCGTGACATTCGAAGGAAATTTTTCAATGATCCAAAGTGACAATATTCAATAATCAAGAGGGGAGTCTCGGCAGTTGTACATGCCCCAAGAAGCTTGATGACGTTGGGATGCGATAAATCCTGAAGCATTTCATATTCGGACATGAGTGCGAGAAGTTCGAAATTATTGGCTCCTGTTTTAAGCATTTTGACGGCAACCGTCGTATTGACAGTGCTTGTGAAGGGTAGATGAAGTGCTTGTCCACGAAAAACTTTTCCAAATTCACCTTCGCCGATTGTATCTTCCAGAATGATGTTTTCCCGTTTGACCTCCCACTTGGCATCAAAGTTATATTTGATTTTGCCATCTTCCGTGCTGGAAAGTGGAATCTCAATGTTTATTATACGAGGCTCATTCTTGAGTTTCTCAATGTGCATCAATTCCTGTTCTTTTAGTTTTCGTTTATAACTTTTGTTACGAACGGCAAACATGGCATATATTAAAAGGAATATTACGAAGAAAACTGCAGAAGCAACAATCATCCACACGTGATCTCCATAATGTGCTTCTCTTTTCTTTTCTTCTACAATTCGTTGTTTTGTTCCCGCGGCAAAAGGCTCCGAAGTCGTCGCAGCAGATTTTTCCCAAGCTGACAAAGGCATGCACGAACATTTCCCTACCTGGCACGTGCAAATACCAGATCCGCTTGTAATGCCCTGACCCGTGTCTTTATTAATGAATCCACCGTGATACGCTATTTTTGAACAATCTTGCGGGCAAATATCGTGATTCAACCGCTCACCAAGCGCTTCCAAGGGATCACAATAATTATTTGGACAATGTTCCAAGTCTGTACTACAAGTTCCATAAACTCTAGATAACTTTGAGCTGTTTATCGGAGCTCGCCATTGACAATGTCCGTTAGGGGTCCCGTAAGATACTTGCGTCACACATAAATGTTCGTCATACATTTCAGCGCAACTCATGAGCTCCAATTGATCTTTTTTCGAACGATTGCCTTCTTGCAAATGCAAATCAACATTTGTTGAATAATTTTGCCATGAGATCGTTATTTGATAGATGCCTTTCAGAGTATTCCTAATTTTTTCCGGTGACCAAACGTATACGATTCCACCATTTTTAGTGATATTTAGCCCCTCGATTCCATTGCTCGTGAGTTTGAATCCAAAGTTCAGTTTAAAGTCACTTTTAGCAAAGTCCGTCAAATTAATTGGTTGCACGACTCGAGAAAAATTAGTTGCACTTTTGTACAAAGTAACATTTTTGGGATAGGAAATTCTTTCGGCGCCACGTTTAACTTTATTTTTTTTGGGACGCGACGGATAAATTTCATCGATCTCAATACTGCTACTGCCATCGGTCTCAGTCATTCGAAGAGCTTTTAACGGCTCGGCTCGCGGCAATTCATTATCCAATCTTGATTTTGTTTTATTTGACGAGACAAGACAAATTTTTGAACGTGCCTATAATGATTTTTATTACAGATAAAAAAAAATATTCTTGAAGATGCTGAAATTTATATTACCAATGGAGATACAGAGCTGATGATTTTCGTATCGAATGCCTTCAAAGCTACGCAATACGGAAAACTGGGTATTAATCCGAATTTGTCAAATACAATCTCTGTAAATTAAAAAAGCTTTTAGAATATTTGTAATATATAGTAAAAAAAAAAGTGACTTACTGCAATTGTAAACGGTTTGTTTAGGACCATTGCTATCCGAGTCGTGCTCATATGGAGTACAAAGAGGTCTTAATGCGTGTAAAGTATCGTTTTCCATATAAAATCTCATGTTGTAATTAACGGGCAAACTATCGGCATCTAGAAAGATGATGCTATCATGTTTGAGTTCGTCATCCTGAAAGAAAGGAAAAAGATAAATGAATCATATTTTTTTGTATTTTCTTTCAAAACATCAAAAACTAAGGACTACATAAAAATATTAGTCTTTTGTTGCAAATTCAATCAAATCACTTCCAAAATATTGCAAAAATAATTCAATTTTCATGTTGAACAGCAGTTAATAGTCTGGACACACACACTTATGTATAAAAGCGTTCTCCCCCTAACCATGATATCCGTTACTTTTTTTTGCTTTACTAAAACCACATAAATGTAGATTTTTTGTGCATTTTGGATCCCCCTTCCTTTTCTCACATACCAACGTATCCTTCCTTAATTTATTTGCTTTCGTCGTATCACTTGAATTAAATCAAATAAAAATCTATATGGTGCATTCCAATGAATTTCAGCTTAATTTTTGGTTTTTATTTGACGAAGAATATATCACCGTAAATGGATGGATATCAAATATGTATGTGTTGTTATGATATTAAAAACCATACAGAATTATTGCACGGAATTGATAATATTAATATTTATACAAATTGAATTTTTATTGAAATACAAACAATTTTTGAATTTTATTTAATTTGGCAAACATATATAATGTTATACTTTAGTCCTCAGCATAAAATTAATACTGATACCAAATTGACAATTCTTAAAATATTTAATAGCAAAAATTCTGTAACAGAAATAATTAATTTTTAATAAAAGCTAATTTATTTCAATTTAACCTAATTTCTGTCACAAAAGTTTTGACAAAAAAAAAAACTATTCCTATTTTGATTTTTTTTTTCAATTTTGAGCTTACATTTGAAGACATTATTCGCCTAAATTTATTTGCATAAAGTATCATATTAAATATTAAGAAAACCAAATATATTTCCAGAGGACCGGTCAACTATAAAGTATAAATGCTATTCTTTTTTATTTTTATCCTAAAAACGATATTATCTGTAGTTTTTTTTTAGAAACGAATTCTTGTTAAAATTTGTCTTCCGTCTATAATTTATAAAAATATTTCATAAGTAATTTCTCTTTGCTCTTTGGTATGCTTTGATATGAAAATAATTGGATTATATTTGCCTATCAGCCAATTTGTCACCTAATTTTGGGTTAACGTTCACATCAATATTTGGATTGATGTGTAACATAATATCATGAACACAGAAAGTAAATTTGCTTTAGAATATTCGAGACAAAATCAATCGAAATTACGACAGGATGTTTACTAAGACATTCATAGACACAAATTTCGTACAAATTGGCATGTCTTTTAGAAAAAAATGTGTCAAAACTAAAAACGCAGTCTAAAAGGCGTACATTAAAGTGAAAGGGGGAGCCAAATACACGCAAGTGAACAAACAAAAAGCATTTAATTAAATTTTCCCTAATTAATTTTCTGAAAAAAAAAATATTCCACACCTTTAAAAGATCGATTTATGTCCCTTGTTTATCTATGGAGACGAGACATAAATGTACATTCAATGTCCTTTTTATTATACGTTTGATTCAACGAAATAGCCCACGCGTTGTCGTGGCTGAACGTGTGTATCTCGGTCCAACTGCAGGGCATTGTCGTGTCCTATTTCTTGCAATGAATATTTGTTTCAACATCACGTGCTTTGTCCGCAAATTGTAGTTTTTAGAAGGTATATAATGCCTTGCATTTTTATAATCCCTTGGTAATTGTCCAAGGCACATTTCGCACTTTTTCAACACTTAATTTATTTATTTATCAACATAAAATAAATTTATTAATCACATATCTAAACTAAACATTGGATTACGTCAAATATTTGACTTAAGTACGTGACTTCCAGATAGAAATTAATTTAGAAGTTAATTTGTAATGTTTCAATTGTTTTTTTTTAATACGTATATTAACGCTGTTCATAAATTTATTTTAAAGCTTTTGTCCAACCATTTTTCCGGAGAGGTACAATAAATTTAAAAAACATTTAGATATTTTTTTTTACTCTTTTACTTTTTGGGAGATTGAGGCATCGGACTTTATTTAAAGCGACCTGAATATTAAATTAAATTAAATTCAACAAAAAAAACTAAGACGTCAAAAAACTAAATTCACTAATCTTCTTGACGCCAAAGTGCCATTGCGATTCCGTATGAAGTGTGAAAAAATTACCACATCTTTTGTTAGTTTTTTTTCCGCTGCATTCTCACATAATGCAATAAAAATGGGTCATAAACCACGAATGCCTTGGTATTGTAAGAAAAAGAATGCGGCCATGATAAAAATTTTCTAGCATCATCTTAAAAGAGACATGTCACATATCAAGCAGTAAAAAGAATGAACCAGCATTTCCTGAAATTTTGTTCGTTGCCACTTTGCTGTTAAGAAAATATTTTGAAATTCCTTCACAAGTTTTAATATTTGCATACAAACACTCTTAAGATGATTTAATCATATTATGATAGAGTATGTTGAAAACATTTTCCGGGCGCAAAATTATTATTAAAATGCTTTAACGTGGTTTTCTTATCATGATTTTAATATGCGTTGATATTTTTTACTGGAAAAAGCAGTGTTCATATTGTCACTTTAAATAAATTTTGTTTAAGCTGTAAACGACAGCATAACACGCACTTTTTATAAAGTGATACAAAATGATCTGAAAATTTATATATTTCTTTGTGTGGGGGCGATAACCCCACATTTGTACCATGGATTTGCATTATTTTAAAAATCAATTATGTGAATTAGAAAAATGTTGCAGAATTGTAAGATTTCTTTTTACTTGTTTGAATGTAGAGTAAGTATATGTGAGATGGAATGTATTTAAATACGAAAGATGTTTATTTGTTATTCGAACTTACTTCCATTTAACAGACTCAACAAATTTTTCCTAAACCAGTTTCTTGTCTCCCTTCTATTAAAATGATAGCCACTAAAATTAGCATAATAATGAAAAGTCTACAAAGCAAAAATTTGTCTTTTTTCTCATCATGCTCTCTCGTTTTTTAAAAACTAACGAGACACACAATAATAATTCACAGCAATAAAATTCGTTAATAAAATTTCTAAATGGATTGTAAAGTAAATTTTCTGTTCATGAAAAATTGTACGAGAAGCCCATCATGGATACAAAAAACTTTAAATGCAAATATTTGCCCGTGCACACAGAAACACGACAAATGATGTCACTTTTGCAGGACTAGTTTATACATTTTTTACTTTCATTATTATTATCGTCAGTATCATTATCCGTCCATTGGATGTATCGTTATCCATTTATTTTTATAATTTTATTGCTAGAAAGCTAAAAAAGGAGTAAAATTTCACATCGATTTTAATGTCGATGATGTTGATGCTACGCGAGTAAAATGAAGATAGACGTGACTTAATGGAAATAGGTTGGATAGGCAAGAAGAGTGTGATATTTATTAAAATGTACGTCAGAATGTAGGACGAAGAAATGGTGCAAATTACCTGTTTAATGGTTTCATTAAATTATAATTACGTAAAGGTAAATGGAAATCAATTTATTTTGTAGATTAGAAAATTTAGTTAAGTAAAATAAAAGGTTAAGCTGTTTGTACTTGCATAACCTATTTTAACATGAATTAATTAAATAAGCTAATCAAGATAATATTCTATTAAAAAAAATATGGCATGTCTTTATCAAATTTATCTACTAGTGCTCTATATTTTTCTAGCAATGCAAATTCATTGAATTCCCACAATGACAATTTTTTGCAACATGACATAAAAATTGACAAAAACTGTGTTCCGAGTAATGTGAGTAAAATTAACGAAGGACTAATAAACATACGTCCAAAAAAATATATATTCTGACGGATGCGTGGATCGGGTTTCATTAACATATTGGTCTACAAAAATAAGGTGCGTAATATTTGAACTTCAAGTCCCTCTAGGATATTGTGGTGTGCGGGTGGAAACCACAAAATTTATTGGCAAAGGTGAGCTTTTGTCAGTCAATTCAAATCCCATTTCATTTTTTAGGTCAGTTTCAGTAAAAGACAAAAAAAATATTTACCTTTCTAAATTGTGAGAATTCCACTTTTGCTTCGAAAATTTTATCTGGTACTTGTTCAACTGGCCCATTATCATTCAAATCCAAAATATTAACGGCAAATGTATGAAAATGAGTGTGAATTGTTGATTTTGCATGGGATTGAACGTTGCATTGAACTTTAATCGTTATCTCTGGTCCAGGATTGAAATTTTCGTGATCCAATGCGTTCTTTGTTATCAGAGTGTCATTAATGACGGTGAAATAATCAGTACCTTTGGTTGTACACACAAACATATAAATAATTTAAAAAGTAAAACGAATAATTCATCAACTCACCATTCATCATAGCATATTCAATTGTGGCCTGTGGACATATCTTTTTATATGCTGTCGGTCCAAGTACGCCCACTTCTTCCATCAAACGATTATTTTCCGGGATATTGTACAAAACAGAATCGAAAAAACATAATTTTGAGGTGTATTTGTCACAAAACTCCTCCACATTTGCAGGTTCAATGGGTGTCAAGGTTACACTAATTCTTGCAAGGACAACTTTCAGGTCAGATTTAACGTTGATTAGTATAGTTGTGGTGTCCTCGACTGCAGTAAAATTAGGACCGATCCAGAGTTCACCTGTCTTCTTATCGATACGCAAGGCGCCAGTGTTACCTGGCTCGATTTCGTAGTAAAAGTAGTGAATGTGATTTGTATCAATATATTGTTCCACATGCAATTTCGTTAACGGAATTCCTCGCAGGATGGCAAGAGTGTCGGGAGCATTTGGGATGGATATTCCAATTTGGCTTAGTGGAGTATACACTTGAGTTCCTGTAAATGATAAAAATTTAATAATTTTGTTGGCGATAATATTGAATCTCACTGGCTCGATAATGTTATAAATAAATACATACACACAAATTGTATAAACATTAATGTGAAATTAATGCAAATTTCTGTCCTGACTTATCCCATTGTTTAATAATGATGTTGTTGCTGTTGTAGTTTATAATCCTGTTTGTCATTTAGGCGACTAAATTTAATTATTTTATTTTTTGTCGTATCAGACATTTGTTAAAGAAGGAGAAAAATTTTACTTAATTTTTTCACGCTATTATTTTAAGGTTCTAACCGTAAATATTCAGTAATATTTGCTTTAAATTTATTTTTGTCTAAATTTTGTCAAAATTAAAGAAAACGTAGGATTGTTTTATTTCAACGACATAATGAAAGTTTTCTAAATCAAATTTATATTTTAAAAAATATCATAAAAACTGCTAAAATTTTCCATTTTATTTCGAGGGGGTTAACAAAAAGTCAAAAAATAAAATTTAATCGCCTTATTTGATACAATATTTCTCGCAACCTCATTCTTTATTTCTCACAATCACTCACTTCCATGAGTTATTATGCGATAATTTTAGATAAAAACAAGGTCAATTTCATTCGATTTTCTAAAAGATATCATTCTTAAAATTCAACTCATTAAACAAAGGAACGATTTTTTAATTAAATCGTAGTATGTATCGATTTGTGTTACGAAACAAACAGAATTGACACAAAATTGACAAACAGACTCGTCAACTTTCTCTTATCTTTTACAATTTATTTGCTGTTTACTCTTCGGTCTTTCAAGGACTAAGATAAATAAGATAAACTATTTTTATATCATTGTCAATAAGTTGGAAGTAGGTATTTAGTATCCTCATTTTTTTTTTGCTTTTTTCCTTGAGTTGTTTCCTTGGCAGAAAATGATAGGTTCCAAAATTGAATGTAGATTTTGAAAAAAATGATAATTAGGATCAGACTGAGTGTTTAACTGAGAAGACAAATTAAATATTCAATTTTAAGGCAAAGAATGTTTTTAAGGGAAAAATCTAATTAAATGACGTTTTTCCAAATTAAAAGATTTTCATAAGCTTTTTAAAAAATATTTATTTTGTAGTGCCTAAGGATATTGAACCATCCATTCTTTGATATATTTTGTGATTGTGTTTATGTTTTATCTGATTTCTTATAGTACCAAAACAAAATGATTTGAGAACAAAAAGAGGAATATGGAGGCAGGAAATTAAAGAAAAATAACAAATTTCGTATTGTGAAAATCAAATCATTTATATGTAAGTATATTAGATACACACACGGAAAATCTTTTTGCACTACCATTGTCTATAGTAAAGAAAAAGTTGAGGGGGATTTTTCTTTCAAATTGAATCCGTGTAAGAATCAGATTCAGATATCTCTGTTAGTATCTCATGTGACTTCTATTGTTTGAAAACTACTGAGAATTGATAATAAAGCAGATAAAAAGCAAAAAAAAAAGTACAGTAGTTTGTTATTATATTACAATAAATGTTGAATTTGCTGCAACTGAGACACATTATTATACAAGTATTATTTTTATCGTTATTATTTTTACTTCATTTTTATGTTTCCTCTTTTTTATTGGAAAATTGTAGCTCTAGTCCTTGAGCGTTGAATAGAATATTTCTTAATTTTTTTCACTTATGTGACATTCATATGTTAGACCTTGGATGTCTGTTATTTGCCATCGTTGGTCGTCATGCTAACGCACAAATGAATCTTTTGTTGAGATTTTTGACATTTTTTAAGAGAAAAACAACGTTTCATTCTTTTTTGATATGAGAAGGTTTTATAATAACGATTTCAGACGAAAATTCACAAAAAACATCAAAAATGTAGATAACGGACGAAGAGGGTAATTTGTGGCAATTTCAACTCAAATGCTGTAATTTATTGTGAAATAAACAAAAATTGCGCATGAATGTATAGAGAAAACTGAATTTGCAATAGTTTTTGTTCAAATTTATTAGACGAGAAAAAAGATAGAAGAGTAGCAGCATCATCATACAAATGACTTAATCACGTAAAATGCTTTCAAGGGGAGTCGCATGACTCATGAAAAAATATTTTTATTCTCATCCCCGTAAATCCTCAAAATATGAATAAGAAAAACATCTCACCGAAAGGGAAATTTGTTTATTTTATTCATTTTTAGGAATCTTACTCTTGTCAAATAATGGTAAATAAAATGTTATATTTTTTTATAAATAAAAACAATGTGAGGACGATCCCCTATAAATGAATTGAATATCAATTTATCTAGATGAATCATCTTATAATAAACGAAACTTTTGTTGAAATTTTCCAATGTTTTATATAAATTTATACAAAATTCCTATCATAAATCTTACTCAAAAGGATTTTATTTTAAATTTGTTTGAATTTTTCGATTTTCGATTTATGATAAAAAAAAACAAGTAAAAGAGAAACGATTAATAAAAATAAAGAAATAAGCAATAGCAAATAACTTTCCATAATTTTTTTTTAAAATGAAAAAAGTTTTTTCAAAACACCAACACATTTCTTTCTATTTGTTCTATACCGCGCAATTCTCCCAATTAATTAAGAAAAAGTCTTGATTGTATTATTGATCAGTTATATACAGTAATCACACGAAACATAAAATCGGTCACTTTTATTGTTATCACCTTTTTATCACTTGCAGCACTATACACAGAGATTGACAGTTATTGAGATTTCTTTGCACATTTTGTGCGTTCAATCTAATCTCTCACAGCTGTCGCACCCATTTTATTATTATTTTTATGGCTCTATTGCTCAATATCTGTCGACGACTTATTTTGCAGAGTGATAGAGAATTTCATATAAAAGTAATAGCATAGTTAATTATGGCGAAAATTCACAGAATTAGTAAATTAATTGCTCTGATGATTGTAGGAATGGATACATTAATTGATATTTTTTATTATTTTTTTTTGCATATAATTTTAGTTACCTGATGTATAGGAATTACTAATCCAAAGTAGAGTTAGAATTATTATATTTATTTTTCCAAACATGATGTTTTCTTTTATTATATTAATTTTTTATATGATTTTTTTCTTTTAACAATTTTTTTTAATTTTTTTTTTTTATTTATTAAACCATTTAAGGTTTGGAGCTTTAACTCTTTCAACACATAATTTAACTTTTTTCTTATTTTTTTCTCGATTTGAACGAGCAATTTATTTTTTGACTTCACTTCATGGCGTTCAAATGCCGAATGATTCGTCTTCTGTTATTTGCAATGAAAATACCAAATTGTTGCGTTGCCTGTTTGTATCTACTCGCATATATAGCAAATCAGCAGGATAGTCTACTACACCCTTACACCCACAGCTTATACCGGCGAATTGTCGTAGTGTATTATAAAAATATAACTCGCCGAATTCATTTGAACTTAGAGATGCGCGCTTTTTGATAGATTTACCTTAAATTTTCTTCAAGTTTATTCGAATAATTCTTTATAAATAATTATACTCGAACTTTTTAAATTGTATGAAATACAAATTTGGCATATGAAAGCTAAGTCAGACCGAATGGAGCGTGTTTTTTGGACGAAATTTAATATGTTTTCAATGTATTGGTGTGATGTGAAAAGTTTATAGACAGGAACATTTTTTTATGAAATATTTTTAAGAATACATCGCAGGCTTCAAAAAATTATTATCTTATTAGTTCATAAATTTAAATAAATTAATTTTCATGGATGTATTTTAGTTTTAAATTAAAAAGAATAATTATGTTGATCTTAGTAAAATTTTATGATAATATTCGGCTATTTTCGTTTCAGTAATGACCACGTTTGTCCAGACACACGCCGAGAATGCTCCTGCAGGAACATAATTGCAAACTAAGGTGTGGTGTGACTGACTTTACAAAATAAAAACAAATAAAGGAAGATTAGAGCAGAACGTATGGAAGAATTTAACGTTCAAAAGGCATGTCGTTGATGCATTTTTTTTTTCGTTTGTATAACGGCACGAAAGATACTAACTTTATTTGTTTATTATTTATACGAGCTATGAATGAATGAAGGGGAGGATAAAAAAAATGTGCGTGACGTTGTAAAAGGACTCGTTTTATATTTTTATTTGAGTTCATTCATAACTATAGGTATCTGTAGTCATGTCGCGTGTGCTTGACCGTGTCAAATGATTGATGTTAACAAAATGGTACATGTTTCACGCGGTCCTCTTTAGTTGTGACAACACGAATACAGGATTACAATGAAGATTAACTGTTGGGGCGTGAAATACTTTTGATTAACTTATGATAAAATTAGATGTACTTTATTCGAAATGCATAAGAGATCTAATGCAAAAAGTTTATTAACGTGAATATTTTCAATTTAAATCAATTAGGTACAAAGGAAAAAAACTTTTCAAAAATACTATTATTTTAGAGAGGGATAAGTAGCTGATATGAAAGGGGTCGTTAATTCCTGGTTGCCCATGAGTGGGACTGAAAAAAAAAATGCAGAACAATAGGCCCAAAGTGGAGTTTATGGAGAGATATGATTTATGGATCATATAAATAAATAATAATAATAAATAATACTAATAAATCTAAAATTAAATTTATTTCATGTTTATCTTTAATGAAATGATACAGTTAATGATTAATTTTGATTTGAATTTTGCTGTATATGTATATGATAACGGTTTTCTTTCGTATTTCAAAACAAGTAAAACGAGTTGCGCCATCTATCGATAGTTTAAACAGCGGGCTCGTTAATTTATCACTTTCATGCGACTCAAACCATTGAGCTACTGTGTTCTGGCGATTACAACCCAGTTTTTTGCTCGTCGGACAACAGTAGCCCAATGATTTGAGACGAATGAAAGTGATAAACCGGCAGATGACGTTACAAGCACGTTGTCAACATCCTGTTTGGAGCCACCAAAGCGGAAGTGGGGCATGAATTGGAACTAATTTTTAGACATTTAAATTTAGACCATTAAATTCAATTATTAAAATTATTTTTTTACCAATTTTTTTTTTACATTTTTAAACGTTAAACATTGTATGTTCACATTTGATTAATTTTTAAGTCAAAATTGAAATAAAAAATATAAGTTTAAGAAAAAATAATAATTTTGGTCACGTTAATTTTCATCTAAATTTCAAGTTGTTGATAATTTGCTAGATCTCCCAAATTTGCTAAAAAGGCTTTCGGAGGCTATTTAAGGCTCCTGCGAGGTCAATTTACCTTTTTACTAATGGATTTTGGAGATCAAAACTATTCTATCGATGTTTTTTTTTTAATTTTGATTTTCCAAAAATTGTTTCGAGAATTCGGAAAACTCGGAAAATTCATGGAAAAGGTAATGCTCATGGGTGGTAATAATAAGTAGGTGAAATATTGGAAATTTGACCAAAACAATATCCCAAAATATTTTCATTTTACTCCGGAGTAATTATTTGAATTTTTTTTAAAACTGGTATTCAATACTTAAATCAAAATTTAAAAAATGATTGGAAAAATCTTTTTTGATTTGATCTGATGCATCAAAAAATAAAAAAAATCAGATCTTGATTTGATTTCCAAATCTTCCTTCAATTTTGAAAATTTTTTGATTTATTTGCAAATCAAATTAAAAATCAAATATTCTTCGAAAAAGAAAATAAAAAAAAATATTTTAATTAATTTTTGTACATATTTAAATAACCTAGCACATATTATTAAAATTGAACGGTGTAATTGAATAAATGAGATTTTATGATGCAAAAAAGTGCTGGTGAAATTAAGCTGTATGACATGTAGTAGCTACACTACACTAAATAAAAAAAAACTTTTTTTTATGAAAGTGCAAAGTCTTTGAAAATGAAGAAAATAAAGTTTTTTGTTTTTATTATTATTATTATGAGCACAAAAAAAGTTTGTTTTCGTTTCGTCATCATCATCATCATCTTTTTATTTCTAAAATATAGAATTCTCGATGCTCTTTGTATATAAGGCATCAATCCATCAAAATTTAAAAAATGATTGGAAAAATCTTTTTTGATTTGTTCAAAAAATCAGATCTTGTTTTGATTTGATTCCGACGAATCTTCCTAAATTTTGAAAATTTTTTCGTAAAATTATGCAAATCAAATTAAAAAAAATTTCTTCGTTTTGAATAAAAAAAAATATTTAAATTAATTTTTGACATATTTCAAATAACCTAGTTCACATATTATTAAAATTGAACGGTGTAATTGAATAAATGAGATTTTATGATGCAAAAATTTGGTGAAATTAAGCTTTTGACATGAAATTTTACACTAAATAAAAAAAAATTTTTTTTTATGAAAGTGCAAAGTCTTTGAAAATGAAGAAAATAAAGTTTTTTGTTTTTATTATTATTATTATGAGCACAAAAAAAGTTTATTTTCGTTTCGTCATCATCATCATCATCTTTTTATTTCTAAAATATAGAATTCTCGATGCTCTTTGTATATAAGTATGTTCCTCAAAATATTTGTTGAAAAATAAAGAAAACCAAACAAAAACGAACAAGCATTAATAATCAAGAAGCTTTTTAATTAAAAGTTTCTTGTTTTATATTTCATCACTCAGAAAAATTGCACGACAGGAAAAGGGGAAACAGAAAAACTTTTGAAAAAGATATTGTTTCGTCATCGGGCAAAAAAAAATATGTTATACCTGCGTTTGTCTTCCATTAATGAAAATCGGATGAGAAATATTCTGTATTTCATCGTGCTTCCTTTCACATGTTATCGCTTCAAAAGAATCTTCTTAAAATATAAAATAACAACAATAACAAGAAGGAAGAAAGTGCGGTCAAACTTTTCCACAATATAATTTTACCTTTTTAACCTCTTCTTTCTCTGTTTGCGTGTGTATTTTATCTCTTTGCGACAGTAACATGACCTTTTTGGACCATCCATGTAAAAAGATTTGAAAACACCATATATCAGAAAATGTGTTATCACTGTCATATATCTGTAAATTATTATTATTAGTGCGTGTGTGTGTGTACAATCGTCTAAAAATATAATAAAAGTACAAACCTACAACAGGATCCATGTCCCATTTTGATGCTGACAGTAAAAATTATATGTCCTATCATGATTTATTCATCCATTTAACTATTCATCCATTAATTTATGATTGAGTACCTTTCTGACATATGTATGTAATTTCAACAAAAAATATCCTTGGTTTAAAGAGCGTTCGAAATGTTTTTCTTCAAGTCTTGTCAAAATTATAACATTTTTATTTTTTGACGAAATTTGTGTTAAATTGTAGCATCTCTAGTTGATGATCGTAAATTATGTTGAAAGACATGTCTCCATTAAGTCCGATCAAAAAATGTCAATTTTCCTCAAATCAACGAGTCAAAGGTTCATCCCTCATCACGCAAAACAATTCGTTAACCACACACAAATACGTCCATGAACAAAGTTTTTTGATGCGTAGGTATATTTATATAAAAAAAAAAATCTCGACTTTTACTCTCTAACAAACATCAAATGACATCCAAAATACAATAAAATAATTTTTGGGACAGGAAATAAGTTTGCTGTATCTAGCAAAGGAACAAAACTATGTGTTTGCGTGTCTTTGCAGAAACATAGTGTTGATAACCTTTTAAAAAAAGACGATATTTTTCGCCGAAAGAGACAAAGTTTTAATCTTGTTTAAGCTTCGATAATATAATATAGATAGATATGTTGTGTTGTGTGACATGCTTCAACTTTTTTTTCTCGTTGTCGCAAAATGTTGCGATATATTATTATAAAGTTATTGATCCGATATAAGCTTATAGAGATGTCGATTGATAATGGGGCTGATGATGATAATAACAATACAGAGAAGCTAAAGATTAAATGCGAAAGAGATCAAAATGTTCACTTTGAGATAAAACTTTTTTTTTGATTTGTTGATAATACTTAATTAATGGACGTTCAAATATTGACACATAAACTAACATTTATCAAAATAATTATCGTCTTATTGCTCTCAACTTTTGTGTTTTTTTTTGTCTTCTGCTGTTGATTGTCTTCATGTTGCTTTTGATTGTGTATCGTTAAATACATTTTTGTGTTTTTGTTTCGGTTCATCTAATGCTCATTTATTTGTATAATTTGTTTTATTTTGCTTTTCTTTGGTGCGATATGTTTACTTCTCAGTCGATGGAACGAACAGCTAATATAGAAACGCCATTCAAGTGTTTTGCTACTTTTGAGCAATTACGAAAAAATTAAGAAAAATATATCAGGTAGACTAAAATAAAAGTAGAAAATCCGTTTTAGAAATTAATTGGTAGTAATGCAAATTATCTATTGTCAACACCTGATTTTGTCTGCCGTTGTCGTCATGTTCTACTTGCCAAATTTATTTTTCATTGTCAGAAAGTAATTATAATTTGGTGATTTGACCTTTTATTTTCCAATTTATTTTAGCCTTTAATTAAAAAAGAACGATATTGGTTCAAAAAAAAAAATTAGATTGGCCTAATTGAGCTCGCAAAAAAAACAAATAATAAACTTACGCTTCAATTTTTTTTCAATTACCTTAGGTATCTACTATAAAAAAGCGTAATTTTAGTTTTACTTTCTTTAAAGAAATTTGTTTTGATTTTTATATCTTCATTTTTTATATCAATCATGCAAACACAATTACACATGTAGGTACTTAATTGACCAGTCATTTTCGTTAAAACAAAATTCACCAATTTTTTCTTTCTTTGACCTATATTAAACGAAATTTACAACGATGGTTTGATAGGAAAAAGATAAAAACAATCATGTAAGAATATCGAAGATTTCGTATCAGTTACATAGTAAATTAAATCGTGTTGTTGGGAGTGTGTGAGTTATTTATTTTAATTTACATGTAAAAGTGTGAGTGATCGGTGATAAATATGTTCATATGGGAGTAATAATGAGCGTCTTCACTTTCTTTAAAAAAATTCAATAGATAGGACCGTTTTTTAAAAGTAATTTTAAAACTTTATCTAACTTTTTATGCTTCATACCACCTGACCTAATATCACACACACCTTTCATTTCACCGGCATGACACTTATGCGCTATGTATGCTTGTCCATATTATCACCTGTGATACATATTTTTTCTTGTATTTATTAACGTTTCTTTTATTTTAAACCAATTCTTATTATGATACGTTCACACACATACACTTGTACTTTTGATGAAATCACCGTCGTCACAACGCTCGCTTGTATTGTGATACAAGAATACGTTTTTAACGCATTTCTTTTCGACTTTAATTATTTATTTTCGTTTCATTCATACCTACATTCACATTTAAAAATTTCCGCTACCACCAAAAATGTTTAACAAAATTTTTTACAGGCCCAGTCATCGTTGTTTCGTTCAAGTGGTCGGCCGTTAATCGGTAGCATCAGTGGATCAAACCTCAAAATAAAAGTTTTTTTTACAAGAATATAAGCATGGACAATTCAACGGAATTTGATAAACAGGTATATTACTGAATCACGCTGATCGAATGACGTTTTTACTTTCACGCGGTACCTACCAATTATTGAAGAAATTTTTTTATAATCATATGAGAATTGGTCCATTGACCAGCGGTTATCATATGAGAAACACTTGTATGTATCAAAATTTAGGAAGATCCTTATGTTAAACTTAACTTGAAATTCAAATAAAATTCTTCGTGTTGTGGTTCTTAAAACTATTTACCAAGAATGTTACTTCTTGAAAACAAGTGTCAAGATGATAAATTTTTGATCACAAACTTTATGTATAATCGAATGAAAGGAGAAAAATAGTTGATACATTTTTTGTCGCACTTACTTAGCTCAGTTGCACCATTTAAAATTGAATTTATATCAGCCTTTCGTGACAAATTTGATTGTATTTTTTTATCCATTCCAGATGTAAACTCCACACATAATTGACAGCCAGAAATTTTTGACATTTTAAATGGATTTCGGAAATTGATTGGTGGTAAAATAAAGGAAAAAGTGAATTAACACAAATGTGAAATGAAGTAAAACGAAAAAATTTTCATCCATTCTTCAAAAGTGATATTAAAATAAAAAAAAAACTTTGATAAATGGCAGTGAATGTTTAACGAAAAAAAAAAGAAAGAAGCAACCAAAAAAGTGTATGTTAAAAAGAAATAACAAAAGATATATATAAAAATCTTTGTCTAAATGATTTCACCATCGATACGGACGTTATTTATCTCTTCTGCTTCTCTGACATTTGTCAAGAAGAAGATAATTTGCATAGTTTTGCTACTCTCTCTCCAAACGGCAAGCAGCATCAATGCAGCTATCATACAACCATCGCATCCGAGTGAAGACACATCGATACACGTCAAAGCTGTTGATAATGTAAATAATGTTGCAACATTGGGAAAATATTCTCGTGAATTGACAAATCAAAGTACTTTGGCACGGAAATTTGATGATATTGATCTAATGTAAGTAATATTTGATGATGTGTTTGCTTCAAATATGCATGAAAATTGAAAGGGTTTGTCACATAGATGATAGAAAAAATATAAAAAATGTTGGTAAATATTGTTCAGAGTTTATGTAAATGACAAATATGAAATTGATATCGAAATGTTAAATTAGAAAACTTTTTTATTTTTCTTGCTTCTTTTGGTGTATTTTTTAAAATAATAAATGTGAATATAATTCAATTCAATAGTCAATTTTCTTATACTTCAATTTTTTAATTTAAAAGTGTTGAGATCTTTCATTTTATTTTGTTAATTATTTTTCGCTTTGCTGAATTTTTGTATTTTTGTGCGAAATTTATTTCACAGTATACATCAAAAGTCCATGTGAAATAATAGAGATCGGACAAAACCATCGAAAATATATAAAGAAAGGCAAATTAATTAGCTGTATTAAACGGAAAATGTCAAGGTTATATTTTCTTCAAAGACTGCGATAATATTATCAATATTTCATATTAATTACTAATTATTTGAGGTCCATTCATGATTTAATTAGTCACTTATTTTTGGGTAAATTCAAAAGAACATTTATAATAATTATTTTTTTAATTGAAACAGTTTCGTGATAATTATTTCACTTTACTTTCCATTTCCGTATAGAGGCACGAACAAAACAAATTGCTTAAATACTCTTTTTTTTTTGCTTTTTGTTATTTTTTATTTTTTTTGATGATTTATTGATAAGTCTTCTCGGTTATTTATTTAAATAAATAAAACAATGAGTGTATTTGTCTCAAGTTTATGTTGATGATTATGATGATGATGATATTTATCTTATATTCACTCACCACTACAGACAATTGAAATTCCGCCAACATATTTTATACGTGCGATGAGAAAAGTAAATACGTAATGAAAAAAGTGATACTTTTATTGTTGTTGATAAAGACGGTCTGATGATGTATCATATTGGAAACGTATATAGCTGTCTATAAAAAGAGAATTGGGATAAAGAGTTAATAATAAGATAATCATAATAAAAAAAAAGAAATGTTATTTATTACATGGACTTTACTCTGCGCAAGTTTTACAGTTTACGACGCAAAATAAGGAATATAAAACTGCATCAAAATATTATTGATTGTACCGAAGTCGACCGGGGTGTTATAAATTAAACAAAATTTACTGGAATTTTGACTTATAGGATGGTGGAAAAATTGCGAGAACTCGTTTTTGGGAATCCAAAAAAAAAAAAATTTAAAAAAAAAATAGATTTTAAATTTATTAAGTTGCATTAAATGTTTAAAATTTTTGTATTTAAATTTAAAAAAAAAAACTTTTTTATGTTATAAACCATTATTTAAATTTTAATTTAGAAAAATACACTTTATCCATCTCTGTTTTTTAAAAATCAACATACGATGATGATAGTAACTAGAGAGTTAATTAAACAAAAGTAGAAGATGTGTTGTGTAAATATTTGGAAAAAAACTAAGGCGAATGCAATAAGCAACATGAATTTTTAAAATAATATTTATTTATGCAATAAAAATCTCCTTCTGCAAAGAATTTGTTTAAAATGAACCTTTTTCTGATTTTTTCGCTTAATTAAATTTGAATGTAATAATTTGTGAGTAAGTATTTGGTCGCTTTCTCATTGGTTATGGTTTTTTACGACTTTTTTATGTCAAATAACTTTTTAATATCTGTGAAAAGTGCAGAGTCAGTACTTTGTGTATATCTGTCATTTCAAATTCCACTTATAATTTTAAGACTTGAGGGGACACATTGGTCCATTGATGTTAATCCGAACATTAAAACATTTTTTAAAACGTACTTATATTTTCTACTCTTATTATTTCCAGCTCATCACTTGCACGGACATTTGTGAAACCAATGAAAGTCTACATGAATCCAGTAATGCGAAAATTTATCAAAGCATACTCGACAATGCAATGGTGGGAGCCTGAGATGTCTTTCGGTTCATGTATGATTGAGCAACGTTACCACGTGAATCCGACAGAAATGGCACGTAATACAATGTTAAGTATTATTCAGACCATTTTCAATAAAATACGTGAATTTTTCTCGATGGTGTCATTTGAAAGTGGAAAGGAGGAACCACCACAACCACCGATAGACTTTGCCTACTACGAACGTTATCCCGACGTTAATGAGTTGGTGGTGCATGCAGCTCAAGCAGCTGTCGAACATCAAATAGACACGCAAGTGCCAACGCGACCTCCTCCAATTAAATTCATTCCTCCGCGTCTTAGACCGAGTTTCGGTGGGTTACTAGATCGAAGACGACGTCAAGGACGTGTGCTTACAACAGCGAGGGAGAACAAGGAACAACGACAACTAGATGAAAATTACGATAAGGCTGATTTGAATATTTTCGCTAATTCTGAAATTAGTGAGCTATCGCCGTACAAGAGAGTGAAACGATATCGCAGACAAACACATCCTAATCAGCGAATTGTTAAGGCCCCTCTTCCTCCTCAAAACAGGCGTCAATACTTCTATCCTAAACCGAATACAAATCCCGCCGTAAATGGCGGAGTAAATCCCGCACATTTAAATCAAGCAATGATTTCGCCTAGTTTCTCTAACGTTAATCAATATGTTCCAAGTCAGTACACTGTTCCATATACGCCTCAACAACAAATAAACCAACATCAACAACAACATTTGACCTACCAAGACTTTCATTTGCCGGAGGACCAACCTGTAGATGACTACAAAGGCACACTTGATGCACAAAACTTAATCGACACAAGACCGATCAGTGTTGATTTACAAGCAACATACACAAATTGGGTCGATGACTTCGAGTCACTGATACTCAGTAAGATGGGCTTGTCAGGACGAACGAATCCAAAATCTACGGGATATGTAGCATGTGCTCAAACTTATACATGGACATTGATGATGAGATTTGTCGAAAATATGATATCGAAAATGTTGTTCTAGGGAGAGTTAAATATTGCTCGGAATATGCTCAGGAAGGTGAAGGGATCAAGAACTCACTCAAAATATTCCCACAGAGGCACACACACATGCGAGGAACCCGTTAATCACACATTCAAATATTTATTTCCTAATTTTCTTCTTTTTTATTTATTTTTCTTTTGCTGTTTTGATGTTACGACTGGCAATTTCTATTGTAATGTTAATAACGCTAGCTATATTTTGGTATTTATTTACGCTAAAATAAGTAAATTATTTATATATATTTATGATTGTGTGCGCTTTGTATTTATTTTAGTTAAGTAGATTATTATTTATTGTTATTGTTTTAGGAGATACGTTTCTGGAAAGACGAGTACTTACCATAGAGTTGCCATTTCATTGTGAAATTATTAGAAATAATAAGAAAAGTCAATAAATTTAATTTTGTTATATTGTTAATAAATTTTTACATTATTAACATCACATGTTACTCTGAGTTACTCTGGCTTCAAATAAAGTATTTTTACTGTTTCGTAGCAATTTCTTTCTTTTTTTTTTTGTAAAGATGTTGACAGTGAATTTTTATGCATGAGAAAAGTTTTACAAGGTGCTTAAAATCTAATTACTTTCTTCAAACATTCCAAGACAAAATTTTAATTCAATTACAAATATCTCGTTTTATTTGATTTGGTTAAATAATATGATCACATTCTCAATAAACAAACTTGACCAACTGTCTGGTCGAAATAGACACACGTCATATTATATATTTTTTTTTTACTTTCTTCTTCCGCTGTTTTCATTCATATTTACGTTTTTAACAATCGCACCAAAGTTTAAGCAAGCCATATATTGAGATGCTTACACATTTATCGTGATTTCTCGTATTTTCTATTTTGCGTAGGTATTCAACGCGATTTTTTTCGAAAATTATTTAATCCACTCAATTTAATTATTTGACTTTTTGCCGTATCAGTATTTTGATAAGGGAAATAAAAATTTAATAATCGTTAATTGTTAATTTTTTTTTTTTGTTAAAAACATATTTAAAATAAATGAAAATGGACTTTACTTTACTTTTTTTACTTTATTATTTATTTTTTTTGCATTATTTTATTGTGATCTTATTTGTTTAATGTTTTTTAAAGTTCTTCTTAAAATGAGTATAGGTAGATTAAATTTAAGCATTTAATTATTAGTTAAATATAAACTGTAAGTGGAAAAAATGAGGAATTTATATCGTTTAAATAGTATGTAGCTTTAACAATTATCATTATTTTTGACAAAATTACGAATGCTATTTGCGAATTTAAGTGGTATGAAATCTCGTTTTTTAAATGAATAATTTAGAGAACATAATTTAGGAAACACTTTAATTACACATGTACATGTCACGTAACTCAAAACAAAACACGAGTACAACACGGTTATGATGACAAAATAACTGCAATAATGATAATAATTAGTTCGTTATACTCTCTCTCTGCTTTTTGTCTGAATGAAACATGATAGGTCATTAATTATGTCACTGTCATGACAAATTATATATGGGTACATCAGTCTAGATTAGTGTGCGGTTATGCACTTTTCGGTGCACCATATGAAAATATCATAGCATTTCAAAGTGGAATTAAAAATGTGACAATAACTGTTGCAAAACTTTTTTAATTTTTGATGACAGGTTGATGCGAGAAAAAGTTTATCAAATAACTCGCAGCTCCATTTAAAAAAAACCCCTAATAACATTTTATTCAAATTCATGAATATCTTACTCGACACGAAATAAATTTATTTTTTTTGCAAACGAACGAACGAGCAAACAATGATGAACATACAATTTCCGCCTCAATTCACAACGATAATCGGATTTATTGGTAATTTTTTTACATACCTACCAACAATTTGCAGGTTCAATTCCAATTATTGTACCAAAAAAACGTTTATAAATATTTCACAGCTTCTACACTTGAAAAAATTGATAGGTACATATGAGCATACTTTATGTAGGCCAATAACGCGGATATATTAATTTATTAAATATTTATGACGAATTTGTTTGTCTTCTTCGTCGATAAAACACGTGATTTTAAAATATTTTTGCAGAATATGCATATTGTGGGATTTTTTTTATTAAAAATCTAAAAGATGGTAAACGAGGTGTGGCATTTAATTTGTGATATTTTTTTCACACTTAATTTTTTAATAATTTTAATTTGTGGAACACTAATTATAGAAAAATTTAAAAAACCGTCTTGTTAATTTGAACAAGCTCCAGAAGGTAACTTTGACAAAAAAATCTTCCTTTTTAATACAACTCTTTAATTATAGCATCTTCAATTTGTGTATTTTTAAATCACCTTTCATTTTCGCATTACAAAAGCAAAGAGCATTCGAAAAACGTTTTATGTAAATTTCTTTAAATCAGAGTCACGCTCCAAAGGCACCCAAGAACTTTCCTTTTTCCTCTTCATTACACTTTTTATTTATTTTTATGTTGCGACGAGAAGAACATAAAATTCCCTTTTTAATACAAATTTCTTTCTCCCACAATAAAATTACGTAAAGTCTACGCACGAGAAAAAAATTGAATGGATTATATGCAAATGTCTTTATTTTACGTTTTTAAACATTTTTCAGGCATCATCAAATTTCTATCAGTCGGTAACTTCTTGAGTCTGCACTGTAACTTTTTATGGGTACGCACGCTGAAGTTTAATAATATCTAATTTCCTGTTTCTAAATTAAATTTACGAACACTCATCCTACCTATATGGCAGACTTTTGTGCTTGAATTTTCGTATTATTATGCGAAAACAATAAATGCTAAAGCATCTCTTTTTTACATGTCTGGGTAACTAATGTCATTCATGCTCTTCCCTTCTGACATCATAAAGGCAAATCTCATAAAAAAAAAGTGCTTACAAACACAACTTTGCACTGAATTTAAAAGATTTTTTGCAGAAAAAATGATTTTCAAAGTTAGTTGTCGATTTTTTAAAGCATTTGAGAAACTTTTCTTTGACAAACTTCGAAGGTTGTTGTAGTTAAGTAAAAGTATGTATTTCCAAACTTAAAAATGTGCTAACATTATTGTAGTTCTTGCAAGGCTTTAGATACGCGCAGAAACATTTTTATAGCTGTAAGAGTAGAAAGGTGAAGAAGACATCAAACACAAACGAAATTTAAAATAGGATGTTCGAGCAAAAAAAGAACATCTCAATCAGTGATCAAAAGGTTTTTTTATTATGAAATTTTGAGTAAAACGACCACGAGCTATGCAATCAACATTTTGTATTTTATATCAAATGAAAATTGAGCTGAAAATCGATAAAGCTGACAAATATGATTTCGATAAATTTATTGAAATAATCAATTTATATATTGAGGTACTGCATATTATATTTCATTAGATGTATTGGTGAATAAATATATTTTTTTTTAATTTTTGAGATTTTTTTTTACATATGTTATGCTTTTGGATTTAAAGGCAATTGAGTATTTAAAAAGGATAATTTGACATATATTACCGTAAAGT
This sequence comes from Culicoides brevitarsis, assembly GCF_036172545.1. Taxonomy (NCBI): domain Eukaryota; kingdom Metazoa; phylum Arthropoda; class Insecta; order Diptera; family Ceratopogonidae; genus Culicoides; species Culicoides brevitarsis. The sequence continues at coordinate 21,378,038 of NC_087086.1, read as the reverse complement.
AGATCATTCTTATAGAAAAAAAATAAGGTTAAATAACTCACATTATCTTTATTATACATATTTTCTGTCTTGATTCTAATTCAATTACTTAATTTACAAACGCAATGTTTCAAAATAAAAACAAATTAAATTACTTGAGCATTAATTTCACATTTAATTTGAAAAAAAAAAAATCTTTCCGGAAAAACATCGTCTTTTTTGAACTTTTTTTTTCAAAGATGAAATTTTAATCTCATTTTCTTTATAATCCTACTCGTGAAGCATAAAAATATGTATTTGACTGTATTTTTTTACATGTGAAATGTGAAACACATGATACATTTTGTTTAGAAGGACGATGAAAAGAAAACATATTTTCAATCTTCTTTGAATGCTTTATCATAAATTGCTTGTCTGGAATTTTTATTAACAATGAAAGAATTTGTATATCAAGCAATATAGGATTAAAGAATACTGTTCCGGTAGGCGAAGATGAAAAATCAATGATTCAATCAATCTTGCATCAATATAATTTTTTTTTCAAAATGATTAAGAATATGAATAAATCAAGAAAATAATTGCGTGGGTTGATTCTAAAAGTTTAAACAAAAGTTAACTTATTCATCACACCTCTATTTATATGTTTTTGACAGGAAAATAATCATTTTCAAAATCATATATTATTATTTTTTTTTTTTTGAAATATTTCGCCTTGCATATTAGCAAGCAACCAAGGGAGGTTGTATTGCTAACTAATCATTTTGCGTCATTTACACGTCGCACACATGAACTTATTGCCTGTGCAACGACGAAATCTCGAAACTCACGACAACAAATTATCTTTTTCCCGTATATTATTTTATTATAAATATCAAGCCAAAGTTGATAATTAATTGAGTGTAATTAATATTTTGAAAGCAAAGTTTCGTTCGTCGACGTGCTCAGTCGTGTATGAAGCTGCATGAATGTGTGGTAAATAATGAATTTTTCATCACAACTTGTTTTCATCTTTATTTAGCTCGTAGAAGCATTAATTTACAACTTTTTCCTATTTTCAAATTTATATGTGAGTCTCTCTTCTGAATTCTCTCGAGGAAATTGATGATTCAAATACAAATAGCTCTCGCACCTTGACATGGAATTTAATACGATATACAAACATATAATCTGTTATTATCAAACATGTTTGGCTGTTTTAAAACGGAATCAATTATGTTTGATGACATATTTTTGCTTAGCTTGGGTATGTAATTTTCAGAAAAGTTTTTAGATTAAATTCAGAAGGAAGAGGATTAAGATGTTATTCAAACTTTTTAATCTATTTGTGTTTCAGAAAATAGTGATTTATTTTGGTGTACAAAAAAAGTTTGTGTTTTCGTGGTTTTTGCGGTAGATAATTTGAAACTTCATCAAGGTAGCGATAAGTAACTAAGTACCTACATATAAAATTAAGCAAACTGCTGTTTTTCGATATATTTCAAATTAAAAAAAACGTACTTATTTTTAAAAATTTTGTATGTTACTATATATACGTTTAAATCCAATATAAATTAATAAGAAATTGGAGGTATGTAAGTTAAGATAAACTTTCTCATAAATTAAATTCAACTTTATATTTTCATTGACTTGATAAGAGTTACATCGGAGTTACAACGTCAATGATGATATAATGATGCAGAAGTTAAACAAGAAATTTATTTGTAACTATTTTAATCAGCTTTGAAACTTTTTCTGTATATTTTCATTATACGATGTCTGTTTTTGCTTGGCGAATATGATTCTATTTTTAAATTTTATGAAAGTAAAACAAACAAATGTTATTGATTAAAGTTCAAAATATTTTATCAAAAAGAAAACTTAAACAAATAGCAGCGACGTAGTAATTAAAACAATTAAAATAAATATAAAAGCTACTTATGTTTAATTAATGAGTAAAAGTAAATGATAAAGAACCATATTCATGGAAAAGTCCATTTAAAACGAGCTAAAAGTGTTTTACAGAAAAGAAAATTTTATTTGAATTTTAAATTAAAAAGTCGCAACCTCTTGACAAGTACATCATATCAAAAGTCATCGTCCCATCCGGACGTCTCTTCGGGCGGGTCTTCATTGATTTGTTCCAAAAAATGGTAATCTTCTGTTTTAACTATGTGTGGAACGAATGGAGATGGAAATGTTTGATGACGTATTTTGTCCCAGTTAATGTCGTGGAACCAGCTGAAAAAAATGTATTTACAAAATGTAGCTTTCATGCGAAAAACAAAGCTTACGAATGATTTTTGATGTCCATTACTCCATTTTTCAGGTTTCCCAGTCTGAGTACGGGATTGTGTTGACACAAATCTTTGATCAGTGACTGCGCACGTTTGGGGACTTTCAATGGGAATTCAACTGCTACAATGCCTCTTAAGATGTTGTTGTAGATCCTCATTGGATTTTTGCCACCGAACGGCGGTTTTCCCACCAATAATTCAAATATGAATATTCCTAGAGACCAATAATCCGCCGACTTGTTGTGTCCCTTGTTCGTAATTATTTCTGGACATGTATATTCTGGTGTTCCCACAAATGTGTACGTTTTCTCATTTGGCTTGAGGAATTTGGCAAATCCAAAATCTACAAGTTTTAGATAGCCTCGCGTGTCAAGCATGAGATTCTCGGACTTGAGATCTCTGTAGACTATGTGACGACGGTGCAAATAGTCGAGAGCTTCTGTAACACATGCGGCAAAGAATTTGGTAGTTGGCTCATCGAAAAATTTATAATTTTTAAGAAGTTTCCACACTTCGCCACCTAAGCAAGGCTCCATTAGGAAATACAGATATCTCGAGTCATGAAATGTTCGATAAAGCCTAAAAGAGAAATATGTTATATTGAAAAAGAGAAATTTAGTTAAATAGCCTTACTTGACAATAAACGGGCAATCACAGGAAAGCATGACTTCTTTTTCATTGAACACGTGTTTTTGCTGTTGACATTGCACAATATCAAACTTTTTTAAATATTTCAAAGCAAACAGCTTTTCATTGTTGTATTGAACTAAATCTACTTTTCCGTATCCGCCTTTTCCTAAACATCCAAGTGGCGTCAGATCTTCTAGTTGGATATGATTGAGCTCGGACATTTTTCCCACATTCAAAGGTCGTCTAGCTTCGATTGCTTCTTTTTTCACTTGCTCGTCTCTTTTTGTAGGGTGAAATGTAACTTTTCCGGCATCTGCTGTGAAAGTCATTATCTCATCGAAAACTTTTCTTGACAGCGAATATACTTTTGCCGAAGTGACAGCTATGAAATTTATGTGTATCAAATTATTTTATATAGAAAAACAAAAAAAAATTAACATCACTAACCTTTTATTGACACAAAACGCTTCACTTTAGATAGCATCGCTGTTTCTCCTAGTACTGTCACGTGATCGAAACGTTTCAACATGATTTGGCCTTTAAATATTTCGAATTCTCCTTTGATAGTAATATAAAATCTCGATCCTTTCTTGCCTTCTGTTAAGAGGAATTTTCCAGGCGATAGATTTCGAGGTTTCATTGCATCCGTGATAAGTTGAAGTCGATCGGCCGTCATCATCCCGAAAATTAATTCATTTTCCATTATTGCTTGTTTTAGTAAAACCTCAAGTCTACAAAGAAAAAATAATAAAATATTTTTCGATGCGAAAGTAATTAAGTCACAAACTCTTTAGATTTGGGAAAAACTTCCAATCTAAGTTGATCCATATTTTTGGATGGAGTGATTTCTTGCACTTTCTCGCAAATTTTTCTCATATTTAATGGAAGTATTTATTAATTAAAAATCATCACAATGTGTTCATCAAACATTCTAGTGTGATACTGAATAACTTGTATGCATTTTTGAGATAGTGCTTAGGTATATCTTATCTTATCACAAGCTCACATAAGATAAAACACTCAAACAATAAAAAAAAATCGATACCTAAAATGTTTGCTTCACATGTAAATTGCAGTAGTAGTTATTATGAATTCTGAAGCATTTTTTTAAAATTATTTATATAAAAATCTTTTCATTACCGTCGTCATCACTGCTAAAATGTTGCAGTCTTTGACATTTTAATTTAGTCGTGTTTTCATCTTCTCCGCCCTTTTCTTTTCAACTCTTTCAGTGCGTATCGCTTTGGTGTCGCAGTGGTTGTTACCCCGGTTTTCATCAGTTTCCTTTTCTTTTTTGGTGTCTGACATTAAGTTGCCTTATGCCACATCTAGAGGAAAGAGGCATAAAGTGGTGATGATGATAATGGTAAATTCGGTGTTAAAAGCAGCGATGTGTAACCCTTTTCAAGTTTTTTTTCTTCTTCGTTCAAATAAATTTTAATCTTCTCGCTGCATACACTTCGCGTATATTTTGATATTTGAGAATGTGGTGTGCTAAATTTTTTTAAACAGCTAACGTGTCTGTTTTTGTCGTATCTATCTTATCTTTTTCTTTATAGATCTATTTTTCCTCATTTAAAATTATTTAGTTCTCGCTCTTTGGCGTGCTATTTTTGCGACAAAAATGTGGAAAATGAATTTTTGACACTTTGTTTTAAATTTTTTTTACTCAATCTAAATTTTAAAGCCAGAAAGAAAAAAATTGTTTGAAAACAATATTGTCTGTTGCTTCATCGCCATCTTGATATGCCTACTTTAATTCTTAAAGTTCAAAAAAATTTAGGTTTATGTATTAGAGAAAAAAATATTAATTTTTCAGATAAAAAATTCAAACATTTGTTCAAAACACCCAAACTCATGTGTTAGGCAAAGAAAATCCTTTTCATCACATTCTTGCATAAATATACGAAAATTACACGAGCCAGTCAGACATAAAATACCTGAAGAATGGTAACATTATGCTAACTAGAAAAGCAACGTTACAAGAGTTATGAGCAGCATAACATAATGCAACATTTTCCTTGTTATCTCATTGGCATTCTTTCTATGTTTTAACATAGACACAAATGGTCTAGCTTACCTTCTTTCCCGCAGGTGTTTGCTCAAATTTGAACGAAAAAAACTTTCACCATATCATGATCCATAGTTGCTCATAATTTAGCATATGTTATGACAGACAATGGTGGCTCTGCTTGGCGGGCCGGTAACAGCAAGTTACTACAAAAAAAAAAACAAAAAAAAATAATAAAAACTTTCATGGGCTGATATTGTGAGCGTATTTTTTATGATCAATAATTTTTCAAGTAAAAATCGGATGGACTTCAATACAACAAATTTTTTTTTTGTTTGATCAAACGTGTTTTAAAGTCTATCCCTATTATTTTATGAAAAAGCGAGAGAAAAAGTAAAAAGTTACGAATCGAGCTAAAAAATTTGTACGTGACCTATGACAAGGAAAAATTTACATTTTACACGAAATTTTTCAAGTTATTCATTGTGTTGCATTATCACGAGAAAAAAATTTTTTTTTTTTCAATTTTTCCACATTTCTATTTTAGGTATATGCTAACGTAGACGAAGAAAAAAATAGTTGAAGCAAAGTTTTCAACGTTGTATTATATATGCTCTAGAGACGGATTTTTTTTCAAACTAAGTACTGTAGTTTTTTTCTGTATACACAAAATATATCTCAAATGTAAATTAAGGAAGGGAAATAAAGGAAATTGAATTGAAAGAAATCTTCTATTTTAATCAGAATAAATTATATTTAATTTTATGGTGCAGGAACAGGTCGTCGTATTTACATTAACTCCTGACGGAGGAAATGTCATTGAAGTCGAGTAAAAAGAAAACGAAGTATAATGATCTGTCTACTAATGAACTAATGATGTAAAAAGAATTTAATCAAAACTAAATCGGAAAGTTAATAAAATAAATGAAAAGAGATCTAAATGCGAGATAAAAAATAATTTTAATAAAATTTCTGCTGTGCATTTGAAATATAAAAATATAAAGAAAAATCCATTTATTCTTAAAATGAAATTATTTTTGACTATTGTAGGTACCTACAAGGTTAAGTGACATCGAAATTTGTGGAAGACACAAAAATTCATTTTAATTTTGAATGTTAAACTTTTTTACTTTTTTTTTTCGTAAAATAAATTAATTTTGGTGTCGCGCGTGAATTGGACAGTTAAATTAATATTTCTTTCTTTTGATACTATATTCTTCACTCAAAATACGAGGACACCTAGCTAGGACACTTTTTGTTAAGGTGTAATTAGTATTTGATTGAAAAATTTGCATTTGTTTTCTACTTGAACGATATTATTTTCGAATCTAGTCTCGCTTTTGATACATCTTTATGTTTGATTTATGTTCGCTGTTTTTTTTCTGACAAGAAAAAAGTATTCAATATTACAGAAAAGAAAAATCATTTTTTTTTGTCGCGGATTATGATTGATTAAAAAAGTTTTTTTAGTGTCAGTGGGTGGCAAGATTTGATAAAAATACGAAAAAAAATTCGATAGCTAAAAAGGACCTGTGTAGTATTTTTTTAATTTTATTTTAAATTTTTAATCAAGATTTTGCGAATAATTTTTGAGTAAGTTTTTGTAAAATGAACACATTACATATGTATATGACGTAAGAAAATAAATAAACTAAATATTAATTATAAAAATATTTATATGTTTAAAAAAAATATTATAGAAAAAACAAAAATGTACAAAAAATATAGAACAAATTTTAATTTAAAAAAAAAAATAAAATATTGTAAGAAAAACTTTTTAATTAGTTGTCATAGAGTTCATATTCTAAAATGATCACGACTAAAACACAAACTACGGTAAATTTGCTGTGTTCAACAGGTTTGTGCTTAAAAAACCAAATTACCTGCGACAATATGGTTCAGACTTAAAATATAAGGGAGATTTTAATGCTAGAGACAGTTTATAAAAAATATTATATATTTTTGGACGATATTCTCTCATTAAGAGACAAATTGGAGTGGATGTCGGCCAAGATTATTTGCTTGGAAAATATGAGAAAATAGTACTAACTATATTTTTTTCAAATTCCTGTGATATTTATTTTTATTTCGTAAACAAGATTTTTAGAAGAAGGTGAAAAGATTGTTCTAGTTTTTTTTGCTCTTATATTCTAAAAAACAAATAAATTGCGTTCAATTTACGTCAATGATGAAATTTACAATTTCTCGACTTATGATTTTGATTGTTAGACACGTTTCTAGTGACACAATTATTTCTATTTTTAAACCGACTTCTTAAATTTATGTAGTCTTGTATAAAAGATTCCAGAAAAAAAGAAAAGAGAAGATAAAATAACAAAATGATTGTTAAATCGTAGCACTTATCTCCGAATGCTTCATTTGAAGTGGATATAAACTGCATCGTTTTATGTTTAATTTAAGCAATGAAACATCATTTAAAAGCGAAAAACGAGTAATAAAAAACGAGATAAGACAAAGAAATACGGAGAAAATGAACAACGACAATTAATTTCTCGTGACATTTGTCTTGCAAATATCTTTGCGAATACGACTCTATGGTTAAAGGACACGGGAAAGAGAAAATGCACATGAAATCAATTTTCGGGTCATGTATCACATCACAAAGGTACTTGACATTATTGAACCCACAATTTGTGATTGTTTCGACGGCTATTCTCAAGGCATTTTTTTCATATCAAATGGAATCCGACCTATATCATCCTACATGCCTCTGTTTAAAACATACACTTGAAATTAAATGAATCTCACATTTTCATTTTAACATCACAATCACGTTTATTTTTAATGGCTTTATAAAATTTTTTAATGCCTTATTACAAAAAAAAAGGAATCAGATGAAAAAATTCCAATTTTCCACTTTGTTTTTTTTTTTTTTAGCTGAAATTCATAATGAAATAAAAGAATGATTATAATGATGATAACATACACATGAGGGTCAGAGGCGTTAAATCAAATAATTTGTTTAAAAGACTTTTTGTTTTTTGGCTCGATTTTCGTATTGTATATTTTGTTCTTTTTTTTAAATTTATTTGTTTCCTGAAGTTCAAGATTGTTTGACAAAGTTTAATGTTTAAATACTTGACGTAAATCAGGACTTTAAGATTTTCAAAGCAAACTAAGAAACACTTGAAATTGTTTACTTTTTCAATTGTCTTTTATAAATTCGATTTAGTTGTTATCCAAAGTAGCAAATTTCCATCGTCAATAAACAACTAAACACCTTCAACACACAACAATATACTAATCCCAATACACTTTTCTTAAGTACCCTTTATAAATTTATGATTATGTTTCTTTCTGTCCTTTAACATTCGATCAGTTTTACCTCATCTGAGTGTATAAAAAAGGTATACGAACATCGATTTCGTGATACTGTAAAGTTTTTTTATCACTCTTTTGTGAAAAAAACCAAATTATAAAAAAACGTAGAAATAAATGTTTGGTTAAATTTTTTCTAAAGGATTTCTTTTTTTATTTTGATAGCATAATTAGAATTTGAATCTTTTTAAAGTTAATATTTGATAGAACTCACAGTAAAAGTTTAATTGCCTTTTTCTAAGCAAAATAGCAGGCATATTATTTAAAAATATGATATTAAGGACAACTAACCTTTTTGTCTGAAACGAATTGTTATCAATGTATGTTCATTACCTTGGACAGTAATTTTTTTTATGAAAAACCTTGGAGAATAAATTACAATGGAACAATTTACTTGATTAAGCATCAAAAAGTATTTAAAGTCAGCTCCCACAAGGACCGGTCCCTTTCATTTGTCTACTTTGTTATTTTTCTTCATTTTCTCCGTTTCTATCTTCGAATAACAACAGACCTACACACACGCAATTCTTTTTCTTATCTCCTTCATATCATTATAACAACATCCAAATATGAATGAATGAACGAGAATTTATGTACTTGGAAAAGACGACATCTACGAGAGAGACGTAACCATGGAAACATCTCATTCGATTGTGATTTTTAGTGAAAATTTTGCGGTACGGTACGTACCTTTCGGAGAATCAAGAGAAAATTGAGAGAAAGTACAGCTTCCTCATACGTACCAATTACCGTTAAAGGACGAAGACGAAAATGTGTGTCAGTGTTATTCGCGTGCACAAACAGTGAGATCGATTTTGTTTGCACAAGAATTAATGTGTTGTTTCTCGTACAGAGACACACAAAGTCTGCCTGGCTGCGGAACGTTTCGGAAAATGAAAATTTTTATTCTCTGCAAAGAAATGGGGAAAAATCTCTTTTATGAATTGTTGCAGTCGTCCAACATTTTGGTGAATGGTACGGATTTTTTAAACATCTGAAACTGGTTCAGTTGATCGCGAGAGACGATTGTACATGTACTATCCTAGGAAAACACTCGCGAAATAAATTAATATAAATCGTTGTGTTGTTCAAAAAAAAAAAAAAACAAGGAATTATAATTAAAAAATTAATAAATAATAAGTTCGGTCGGATTAAAAATACCTTTTTATTGCAAATCCAATAGAGGATAATATACTAGGTGTATATCTTTAAAACCATAATAAAATAAAACAACAAAATTTATAGAAAAAAAAAAATAATGTAATAAAAAGAAAAATATGTAAATTTATTCACATACAAGAAATTTCAAGTGAATCAAAAAGAATGTGGCATCATAGCAAGTGAGTTTTCAGCGTTATTTTAAAGCCCAGTGATTCAAGGTCATTTAAGAAATAATAAAAGTTAATATTTCATCAAACAGAAAAAATATTAGGTTAGTGCTCACAAAGTTCAATCATTTAACAAAACAACAAGTTACCAGAATAGGTTAAACAAAAGTTCCTAAATAAAGTTTTTCGCCACTCTATACTCAATGTCATAGCAAGATTTTTTTTCGTATAAAAATGTAAAACGAATCATAAAGAGAAACAAAATGTATTTATGATAAAAAGAAACTTACGAGACACGTACCAATGTATGGTCATCCCTTGGGCAAAATAAAATCAAAAGGGAAAAATAATCGTCACTGATACAATTTCTTGTATCTGTGCCAGTGTTAAAATAAATATAATGAAGTTGAGTCGATCGAAAAAGGAAATGATAGAAAAGAAACGTGTTACAATAATATGACACTTGTGAGGCAAAAAAGAAAAGAAAAACTGTAATAATATGAAAAGCAGAGGCAAACACATGTTACATACACACATACAAGTCGAATGACAAGGGTTTAACATCTCACATATTATTAGAAAATAAATACACATGTTTCGTTAGTTGATAGAGAAAAAATTTGCAAGAACAACAAAAAATTAATTTTTTGTTTAAATATTTTTTAATATATTTACCTAAAATGTTATTAAAGTTAATAAATAGTATAATGGGATGAAAAAGATTTTATTGATACAAAGAATTTTTAAATATGTTGAAAAGTTTTTTTTTACCGTAAACACATAGCTTTTTTTTTATTTTTGAGATACATAGGGAAAAAATTATTGATTCAAAAAAAAAAAATTTAAGTCATTTATTATTGCTTCTTGTTATGCAGCGTGAAGCACAAAGTGAGACAATCAAAATTATAAAATAAATAAATTAACATAATCGTACATCACAAAACAATTCGTCAATTAAATTCAATTAAAATTTAATTCAAATACATATAGGGCGACAATACATAAAAACGATCACTTTCTTCGATGCATCTTAAGTTGACCAATTTCTAAAATTTTTCCATTAGAGAGAGAGTTTACGGCCTCTTTTGTCAAATCATTGTACTTCGTCAGGAAATCGCAAAGTAAACCAAATGGATTATCAATGTGATATTTATGTTGTTGTCTAGTTGATCGGGTGTAGACGTTCCTATTTCTGTTAATAGTGAATGTGTTTTTAAGCAGTTCATTTACAATTTTATATGCGCATATCAATTTTTGATTTAGTTAAATATGACTGCACTAAGATGTTTCTAATATTTCTTAAGTAGGATACTGCGTCAGAAAATTTAAAAGTTTGAAAAGTATACATTGATGATATTTTTAAAAACTGAAGATAAAGTGAAGTTAACTCTTAAAGATTTGCATACTTAGTTTTTTATTTTTAAAAATCCAAAATTGTGTGAATTGACAATGTTTTATTTTGAATACCTATTGGAAGAAAATAGACGTTGACAATAGTATCTTGTACACAGGTGTACTTCTATCTCTACTTCTTATATATTATTCATCTCTTTATCTCCCTGGGAATGGTGTTCCAATATTTTCATAATAATAAATTTCAATTCGAACGAATGTATATATACAAATTGTTATTGTTATTCCGCCAATGTGAAGTGTTTACCTAGTTTTTTTTTTGCAATTTTATTTATTTAAATATTTTTCTACGTTGTGCACCGTTCAGAACTGAAAAAGTGTCAAGCCTGTCGAATGAAATTTTCAATTATATATGAAAATAAATTGAAATATTGGAAATTGGTTTTGAGAAAAGAGCTAGAGGACAGTTCATAAAATAAAAAAAACAGGGTAGATAAATAACAAATTTTAAATTGAAATGTTTTTTTAGACCGCTGATCGAACGTTTTTCTGAAATTTTAGACAGATAGTGAACCATCTGCTAAAGGTATTATTTTAGATTTTAGTAATTTTATTCAACAACTGAAAAATTAAAAAAAATACAAGTTAAAAAATCCCCAATCAAATTTTAGTAAATTAAAGAATTTTTTTGCAATAAATGTAATATTGCACCAATTGGTACCGAAAAAAATTGAAGCAAAAAAATCTTACAAGACATGAGTATATTGTCCGAATCAATCAGCAGATTTTTAATTCGTGTTTTTCTTTTACCGTGTAACTAGTTGAATAAGTTTATGAAATAAAATAAAATCAAATCAAATAAATTACACAATAATTATTATAATAAAGATTATTGTAAAAAGCTGTACTTAAATAGTGACGACTGTTCGTTATATTACAAAATATTGACAACGAATGTGTCAATAATAGTGAATTAAAATAAATTAAATTAAAAAAACATAAAAATGATAGTGCTGAACAAATAGTAAATAAATAAGATAAATATCGAAAACGAAATTTTCAGTAAAATATTAACAATATAATCAAATGTAATTAAAAAGAGGTAAGTACAGAAACTTATTTAAAATTGTAGAGTAATCAAAAACACAGAAATCATTAATGTTTCATAAATAAACATTTACTACTAATTTTGTGCAAACAATGAAAGAGAAAATTACCAGTCGTATATTGAAGTTTCGAACAAACATTTTGATCTACTTGTATATTCTTGACTCGAGCATAAACTTCATCATTCACAAAAACTTTTCTCTTCTGCGCTTGTACACTACTCTGATATCAAAAATGTTAATCTAAATTCAATTCATGCGAGATTGCGATTGAGTACAAGATGACAACGTCCTACTAATCTACTGCAAGTCGTTAGGCAGGTTCACTCACTTTATCCCCTTATTCCTCTTTTTTTTGTATTTTCTGCCTCTCACATATTTCTCACATATTGCTATTATTTTTGATATTTAGTCTTGTTTCATTTGTTTGGTTCATTGAGACTGTTCTGGATGATAAAAAGGGCAAAAAAGAGTTGAGACGTTTGTTATTCATGGCATGTATTTTACATTTAATTCCACGTGACTGCATTCGAAGCATGTAAAACAGATGTAGTAACGTCTATCTGTCTTTTTTCTCCTCTTCCAAGCTTTCCTTATGAAATTTATTCGTGTATATTTATGTGAAAAAAAGTCAAAGTCTTTGAATGTTAACGCCACAAGTAGATTAAATGGAAGACATTTGTTTCATTTTATTGTAAATATTGAGAAAAATTTTTTCATCATGTGTAGAAAGTTTGTAACTTTCAGGGATTTTGTTGAAAACTCATGAAAACATCGGATGTCGTTCACAGATTAATTTTTTATTGAAAACGATGACAGTTAAACTATATTCAGCGAATTCAGTTTTTGTGTCAAATAGTGGCATTAAAAAGAAAAATTAGAACAAGAAAACTAAATGATGATGATTTTCATACAAATTATACCAATTTAATCCTCTTGTTTTTTATCGTGCTGTGAAAATTGTTGCGCAACTATTTCACAGTTTACGCGAAGCTCGCGACTTTTCCAACAATTTTCATGGAAATTTTTTTTTGTTTGTGTGCGGTTAGATAATAATTCATGAGAAAGAAAATGTCAAAAAAATAAAGACATAATTTTTACGTCCCTTGAGAGTTCTTTACAAAAAGTAATTTTTATCTTACGTTCACTTTGTTCTGTCATCCTCAGTGGGATTATTATTTGTTTTGACAAAATTATGCAAATAGTTGTCATATTTTTAAATTATGTCATCCAATTATTGTTTTACCTTTTTTTCTTTCGTTCGGTGAACGTGAGCCTGTGATCGCTTGTGAATTGGTGGTAAAATGATTGTAAAAGCAACACACTTTGCAAATTTAAATCTCCAGTTTTATGTTATATTTAAAACCGTTTCATTAAATATTGTTTACGTTCGCATTATAACATTTAAAAAGACAAAAAGCTGAAAAGGCGGAATATATTTTATCCAATTTTAATGCGCTTGTCATTAGCACTAATCCGTAAGCCATTTTTATTGTTATTATTATTTGGTTGCTGAACCTCATTTATGTACCTATTTATAAAAAAAAAACAATGATGACAGAAAGACAAATGATTCTAACGAAGTTATATTTTTTTTTTTGTAATTTTAGAATTCTTTCAAATACGACCGTTGAAAACTTAAATATAACGATTCTTTGTGTTTTCTATTTTTTGAGTTTTTTTTTAACTAATTTTACAAAAAAAAAATATATTAGACCTTTTTTATGATGGCATGAAATAATTTATGAGTTCTCATATTTTAATTAAATATTTGTAAAGCGACTAAATTTAATTATTTGAATTTTTCGCACCAAGATTTTAATGAGGCTCAGATCATTTTTTGTGGGATTTTAATGTAATTATAAAAAAAATGTCGAGAATTGTACATTTTTCTCCTGAATTTTTTCGTCAAAATAAAAAATCTGAAATTTTTTTTCCAAAAATTGCCGAAAATCAATTTGGGCGCATAATAAAAACTTAATATTCTCACTAAATCGCTTTGATTCTTAGCACGACTACCGCTATCTATTGTTATGTCATAATTAAAGGCAAAACTTAAGTATCGTCGTTCCTCATAAAAAAAGAAAAGACAAAACTGAACAATTTAATTTTATTTTTATTACAACTATAGTCATGTCGTCGTATCGTCGTCGTTTTCTCATAAACTTACATTGTACCGGTTTGTCTCCATAGATCACTTATATGAGTTAAGACGTATAAAATTATTACACAATACGTAGTAATAAAATGGATCCTTTTCTTTTTACTTGTTAAGTTAGCAAAGGGAGTGTTTCTGCGAGATGGCAATAAATTTCGAGTTGTAACTCATATATTAACTATATAAGAAGCTTAAAATTGCTCGAGGATACACAAATGCTGTATGTCGGGCATTAAATAAAAAATACATAAAAAGCACGTAAAATTGTTGATTAAAGGCATAATGAGATGAAATTTAAATTGGATTGTCGCACTTTTTTCATGATTGTAAAAAAAAAAAATGGAGACGACTTTCACTTTGTTACTCTTTACATTGGTGAAGTAGAACGAAATGTTAGAAAAAAAACAACAACCGCAAACACATCAAAGTTAACATAAATATAACATTCTGTCTGATGTCTGCCTTTGTCGGGACGAACATGCTCAAAGTTCATTACTCACTAGGTAGACGTGCAAGCTACAGAGATTTTTTTATTTTATTATATTTATGTATCACTGTCTCTGTGAGTGTGTGTTTGTGTGAGTTGTGGTATGTCATGAATCATCAAGAATGAATGGTAATAATTCAAATGTGATGGTGATGATAAAATGTAATTGAAAAATTCTTTCCGAGAAAAAGTTGATACTTATTTGACAATACTTTATATCGTTTATTTTGACAAATGAAATCTTTTTGGAACAAGAAACATTTTTTTTTATCTATTTTGTAAAATAGAATTATATTGAATCCATGTTAAAAAAAAAAATTATAGATTTCAATCGGTAATAGCTAATTTTTAAAGTAAAAAATTTAATCAATTAAAGACAGATCCATACCCTGAAGCGATTTTTTTCCTGTTCGAATGCAAGAAAAAAACGGGAAAAAAAGGAAGAATTTTTCAATTACTTAAATTCGCTGTCTGTGAGTAACAGTCGGCTGATAACAGTTTTCGTGCACTCTCGGGTATTTTATTGACAAGAAATCATGTGCACAGTTTCATTTCATCGCCATTGATGGAAAATTAATGAAGAAACGAAAACTATTCCAAAATGCCTGTGATAAAAAGAAAAAGAAATGAAATAGTTCAGTGCAGAAAAACAGAGCAAAAAGAAAATGTAATTTGTGATAATGAAATGAAGTTTATGGTCTTTACTAATGATGTAATTTGCTATGATTTCAGTTTTTTTTTATATGGAGCGATATTTAATTAAATATCAGAATAAATGGAAAACTGTTTTTCATCTGTTTCAAATTATTCTTTGAGTTTTTCTTTCAACCAGAAGTATCCTGCCTTGAGATTCATTTATTGAAATTAAAAACAGGAGGAAATGTTTTTATTTCTACGTATAGGAAATAATTAAAATCATTTGAGCTTAGCTCATTGCAAATAAAATCTTTAAATTAATAGATTTAAGCGAATCACGTTTTCAGCCGCCGCATTTGTAAGAAAACTCTGTTTAATGAAAGATTTTGAATAGAAACTTGCGCCACATGTGTTCGTAATAAATGATTAAATTCGCTCCTTTTCCAAGACTTTAACATATGTTTATCTACGTTTTGCTAAAAAAAACAGCTAGAAATGATTGAAAATACCAATTTTGTGTGAAAAATAAAATTGATTTCACATCTAATGTGATTCAGTGGAGCGGAGTATTAAACACATGTTGATCTTTTTATTCCTTTCCATTCTTCTTTTTTTTCAATCACTTATAAATCCGCCTTTAGTTGCGTGTGTGAGTGTGCTAACAATAAATCGCTTCCACGCAACCATCAACAGTCAATCCGGATACGAAATTGCTGTAGCTCACATGTCTTCGGCCATCATCAAATGTGAAATGGATCAAAAAAGTGTGTGTATTCGAATTGATGGAATTCCATCTGCTTTCTGATATTTGTCCCACAATTGCATGTCGACGTCGTGATAAATGAATAAAACAATAGATATTGAGTGCTGAATATTTTATCATTGTTGTTTTATGCATCACTAAAGCATTTTCTCGATTCATTGTCTCCATTTTGTAGGAAAACATGTTGGAATAGGAATGGCCTATTTTCCCTCGGATGCAATGCATTTTTCGTTCGCTCCACTGAACGACATCCCTTAAATTGAGAAAAAAATTTTAATTTCTTACACAAATAAAATGATTTACAATTTCAATTGCTAAACAAACACAAGTTTTTAATTAAATGGATGACTCTGTGCGACAAACGTTTTCTTCTAGTATTTTTATGTCGTCGAGTTTGAATCTTTTTGGTGCATACATAAACATCAAAAATTTCTTTTCGTTTAAAGTTGGTTTAGGAAAGACCTAAGAAAAGCACCATACGTAAACACAAAATCTTTTACTCACTCGTGTACACTAATTAACAAAAGTTTTAATTGGTTTTCAGAAGCTTTTGCTTGCTTTCTCGGCACAAATGTTTGGATTTCTGTGTAAGTGTAAAAGACTCGTATTTCAATAAATCTTGCACACAGAAACTTCTAACATATGCATATCAGCGAAATAAAATAGTGTTACTGAAAACTAGTAGTGTCTACATAATCGTTTTGGAGTTAAATTTTTGTCACGGATGATATATGATGCAACTGTTTCAATTTTTCAAGATAATATGTGAAAGATTTGAATAAGTTTTAGACTAATGATTTTTTGTATTGGAATTGAAAATATTTTAGTAATATTTTTAACTTGTCATGTTCTCTTTAATTATCTATTTTTCTTTTATTAGGGGATGATTTAATTTTGATTTTAAATGTTTTTTATGGATGACCTACCAGTAGTGGTAGATTTATTGGCAATCGAGCCTTAGGCTATCGTGACTTTTTCATCAATTTTGGTCTACTATACTACCCTCATTGCCTACAAAATCGAATTGATAAAAATAGCGTTCTTAACGTTTTTTAGAAGAATTTTTAAATAAAATTAAAGTCGAACTTTTTTAAAACAAAAATTAGAAAAAATAGTCGTCTAAAAACGCATTTCGATATTACATACCTACGCTTTTTTGTACTCCTCACTTCACATTTTCATACTCCTCATGACCCTTTCACAATTTCATAAACCTTATAGTCCAAGGGACTGCCCACAGACCTTCAGGGACCTCAAATAACTAAAAATTACAAAAAAAAAAATTTTGGGGCACACCGGAACACACACACACTACCGCATTTTTTCTTCGAAATGCGGTAAAAAATCAAAAATTGACAAAAGCTACAAAAATTTAATTAGTTAAAGATACTTTTTAGCTTTATTTTTTCAATACGGAAACCCAAAACTGGCAATCCTGTCTATAAAGAGAAAAAACGTTAATATTTAGGTAGTTTAGAAGCTGAAGAAATGACAACAACGAAAAAACAAATAATAATACATGTGTAAAGTTTTAATGGATTTTTGTTTGATTTACAATGCAAAACAACCTTTGGCTATTTTTAATATGTATGTCTTGTCATTAGCAAAATACACATGTTGAAACCCTTTTCTGAAAGAATGTGCTTTTCCTTCACATTAGAAACAATGGACATTGATTGATTTGAGATAAGGATAGGAATCCCATTTTGGTCCTTCAAAGAATTTGAGTGTAAAGAGAATTGCAACAACATACCAGTCGCCTCCACTAAAAATTTTATAAATAGCTTCAACATTATATTTACAATTTAACTTTGTTTCACTTTCCTAAGCTCTGGCTTGGCAGGAAAACAGATGCATGCAAAAAATATTTGCGGTCGTAAAAGCACACAAAAGCTCAAAAAGTAAAGGATTTATGCTCCATATTTAAATATATTATGCCAAACTTCCATATGTACATATATATTTACACAACTTAAGGTGTGTTAAACCCTCGTGTTCAACGAAGCAGACACGAAAATACATAAATATCCCTTGTAGCCCGTGTTTAAGCAAACACAAGATACACGAAAAAATATTTTAAAACTTTATTTCCTACCACTTTGCATCTCTAAATGGTGAGAGTGTCTACTATGCCTACCATAACATCAAGCAAGAAAGGGGATTTCAGATAAAAAAGTTAGTCAAATTATTAAATTTAAATCATTTT
This sequence comes from Culicoides brevitarsis, assembly GCF_036172545.1. Taxonomy (NCBI): domain Eukaryota; kingdom Metazoa; phylum Arthropoda; class Insecta; order Diptera; family Ceratopogonidae; genus Culicoides; species Culicoides brevitarsis. Next base: position 21,359,769 of record NC_087086.1, on the reverse strand, counting down.
TCTTAACATTTCTTTTTATGGATGTTTATTCCTTGCTGTACTTTTCAAGTTTAGAAGTCTTGTTAGAAGAGAAAGCAACACAAGAGGAGGAAAAAGAGTGCTCGAAACGTCGCTTGAATCATTTTTATGACCATAAGTGCTGCTCTTTTTTCTTTTTCTGCAAAAACATACATAATCCGCTTCGCGCCTGAGGACGAAGAGAAAACTTTGCCATGGTATGAAGAAGAAAAAAACAAAGAAAAAAGTGATAAAAACTTTACCCATTATCATATGCACGAATTGTGAGTCGTTGCCCTATACAGACTTCTTGACTGACTATGTTTAGAACTTTAGAAAATACCAAAGTGCGAGAAAAATTATGCAAGAAAAAGTGATTTACAATCAGAATTTGAGACAACGGACTGTCTACCTATAAATTTAATGTAGGTTTGTCCTACTTATGATATCCCAGATAAAACAAGAACATCTGTTTATTTTTGTCACTACTGATCTGGATGTCGGTTGAAGGCAAAACTCGTACAATTTTTTTTTATGAAACTCAATAATTTATGTCCATGATTCAATAAAAAGTTAAACTTTTTTACCGCATTTCGCAGAAAAAATGAGATATTGAACTCGATTTGTCGTCTGTATTGCAGTGTGATCTAAAATTTTTGTTAATTCTTAGTTATTTAAGGACCCTGAAAGAGTGGGCAGTCCTTTGGATTGTGATGTGTATGGAATTGTGAAAAGGTCATGAAGAGGAGTACGAAAATGTGAAGTGAGGAGTACAAAATTGTAAAATATATGCATTTTAATGGGAAAAGTCAAGGAATTCGGAAAATTTAAATGAGGAGTACGAAATTGTAAAACGAGGAGTACGAAATTGTAAAATGAGAAGTGAAGTAAGTAAGGAAGTGAAGTAAGGAGTACAAAAAAGTAATATCTAAATGCGGTATAGTATGTCGTTCTTTATACGACTACTTTTTCTTTTTTTTATTAATTCAAGGGAACAGGTACAACAAATTCATAAGTTGGAACATGCTTTTGATTAACATAAATTACTTAAAGGTAAAAACTTATACTTAAAACGTGAATTCTTCGAAAAATTATTACATTTTTGCTGACTTTAATTTAATTCCTTGCACGTGTTGCCCTTTCTAAAAAGTAATGACAGATAAATCGAGGCTGCGAACAAAATCGGAAGAAAATTACAACACATGCGTGCTCTATCAAAAGAGAACAATAGGAAATCTATGATTATGATTTCTTTTACAGGAAAAATTTTTTACCCAGATAAATTTTGAGGAAAATCATAAAGAAAATGAGAGGAAACGTAATATTTATAAAACATTATCATTTTCAACATACAAGCATTGTTCTGTGCTGAAAAATGATCATTTTTTATGATAGTATGGTAGTTCCGTATCTTTTTTTTTATTATTATACCTAATGTTTTTGAGTAGTATATTTAAAAATCTATACGCACAATTTTACCAAGCCATCGATTTAGGTAATGTCTACAAATGTTTTGAAAAGCTCCTGAATGTGTCTGTCTGTCTCTTTTTCTTTTCAGCTTATTGTCTTGTCAAAATGTTTCTTTTGTCATGTGTGTTTTGTACCTATTTGATGTGTACGTGTATCAATAGACTAAACAAAATATAGGACAGAATTTGGGGCTCATATTAAAAAAAATATGTTGAAAAACCTGAGGCTTTTATCCCATTGTCTTTTTTTATGTTTATCTGGCTCCTACCGAGATACTAAAAGATTCTATCTGTAAAGGAGGAACAAAAGAGGCGGATGTAAACACAGTACAAGCAAATTTCTCAGAGATGATACCAATAATAATTTTAATGTGACGTTCGTGGAAGGAAGTGTAAGCTCTGAAGTGGAAGAAATCACTCTAATTGACAGTATCAAAAGTACAAAATGCTTAAAAATATCAGATATTTTATTTAATTAGAAAGGTCGGCCAAAAATTCTAATTCTCATTTGGCTCAACATATCCATAGTTAGGTAAAAGTTGTTTTTCCACAGAATGGTTTAATTCCCTCTCTTTATATACAGAATAAGCTCATGCCAGGTAGCATCCATGTATGACGAGACATATTAAAAACTAGAATTAGGCACAAAGTATACGTCACCGTCATCGAAACAGTGGAGACAAACACAAATGGATGGCGCCTTAGGATGAATGTACATAATAATACAATCATTGACGATGCTACGTTATGGTAATAATATCGTCGTCAATTTTCTGCTCGAACTATTTTACACTCGTTTTGTGTATTTTGTTATTCAGACGCAACTCAAAAATACGTCAGCCTGAGCTGAACCGAAACAACGAAAATGATCACCATTTTTGAAATAAAATAATACGTAAAATGGTATCTTTGAAAATTTTAGGTACAAATGTGTGTGTTATATGTCTTTTATCAATATTTAAAGGTTTTTTGATGATAATGATGAAGGAAAGAAAATTATATTATAAAACGTTTTTCTTGCTAAAGATGTTCTGCTTGTCCTTTTCTTTTCAAATCTAGGCAAAAGAAAAGTAACACACGTTGTACCTTTTATCATACATCATCGGCATGATCGTTGTTGCGTGCGTAGTGCGTTTATTGCCATAAAATTTATGAGAAACTGTTATTTTTTAGGGGCTGATAATAAATACTTATATTACCATCAGGCAAACAAGAAAACACATGAGGTACCAGAAGAAAAAAAAGTGTAAAATGATCCGTAGTAATAAAATAAAGTCGATGCCTTTTTGAAAATAATGGATATAGGAGCTCTTGACTTATTGACTTTTGCTCGGAAGTACCAGTATGGTGCTGAAAACTTTTTTCACACATGTCTTTTCGATGTTTTTTGTATTTTTTTAGAGTATAAACACTTTTTTTTTTGTATATTAAGAATAAAGTTGATTCGCGTGTAGTTTTAAAGAGTTTTTTTGATAAAAATACAAGTTTTAAAAATAATAATCATTAAAAGCCAAATGTCCAATGCTATTATGTGTCCAAAAGTGCGCTGACATAAACTTAAATTAACGCCAAGAGAATAAAAAAAAACATTTTTAACGAACTTTTTTAAAAGTACAGAACCAACACTTTATTTTATTTAATTTTCATACACATTTCATATCAAAGATGGAATTTTAAGTTGTGTCAAAAGCAGAGACGTGAGTTAGTGAGAAAAAAAATTAGGACGCTTCAAATTTCTTTCGATTTAATTATTTATTTCAATATTGTTCCATGTCCTACTTATTTCTAATGCAAAAAATCTAATGGCCTAAAAAGTTAAAAAAATTTAATTTTTAACTTTTTTAAGTTTTTTTTATTAAAAATTTTTACAATGAAAATTATATTTGCATAAGAATTTTACGCGCTGAAATTTTTTGGCAGTTTTACAGTTTTTTTATGTTTTGAACTTAATTTTTAATTATCAAATACTAAATACAAAAGAACTTGTTTTCATAATTTCTCATCAAAGTTATTTCCTTCTTCCTACCCGGAAAATAAATTTAGAGTCTTAAGTCTATATTTTTTTTTTGAAATTTTGAAGACGCTTACGTTCCTTTTCATGTCATGACGAGTTTGAGTTTGCTTAAATGCATTTAAAACCTGTATCTCGTCGCTACTATGCAAAAACTAAAAAGTACCACGATGAATTGCATCACCATGTTGCTGCATGCTTTTCTTTTATCATGAATATGGAAAAGCGTTTTATGATGTTTGTTTTCCCTTGATGTGTGTTCTGTTATGCAAATATTTTTGCGTTTGTTTCGAGAAATTGTACATTCGAAAAAAGTATGTATACATTTCTGTGAAAAGAGGAAAGACATTAAAAAGTTGATTGAAATCATTTAGGTTGAGTTTAAAAAAAAAGAAGTTTTTCATTTCCAGCAGAATCTGTCGTTATATTTACCGAAACTGAATTTAAACTAAAGGTTAAAATTCTTTAGATTATTGCACGAGCTTTCACAATATAATCTAGTGATACCTAGCATGGAGTAGGAGATAAATTCTATTTAACTCGGTTTGCATTACATGACCAACATTCATGAAATGGATCTTTGTTCCTCATTTCTAAAATGAAATGTTAACTGCTTTCAATTGCATCTCTCTAAACATGTTGTTTGCCCGTTAAAACGGTAAATTTTCTCTTTTTTGCGTTTGTTATGTATGAGTTTGATGTTTCTCATTTTTAAATGAGGGTTTTCATTGTCCTTGTTAATATTTAGGAAAAAAACTTAAAACACAGTACATTCATACTTTGTTTATGTAAGCTCTTATAAAGGAAATAAAAATAAAGATATCATTTGAATGGAGTTCTCTCTTGTTGGTTGGTGTCTGTTGTTGCGAAAATGCTATAAAAATTAATGCTGGCACCGCTGTTTGTACAAAAGTGATGATAAAGAAGTGGCATTTCTGCAGTCATCACGACACAAGAAAAAGGTCAAAACGTCTTATCTGAATGTTTTTATGATAATATTCATAAAAAAATACGGAGGGCGCTTGTATTTATGAGTGTTATGTAAGAAAGCGGCCGCTTCTTGTTCTTTAGCAGTAATAATCGTAAAACACTCCAATAAATAACTTTAAATTATTTTAGTAGACATAAAAGGGCTCACTCTGCATTAATAATTCCCTTTAATGGGCAAACAATTTGTCTTTTTAAAATGGGAAACACAATTGAATGTCAAAGACTGTTGCGCCATCCATATTTTTATTAAATATAAATTCATTTTCTCTTTCTCATCATTTTCCCTTAAATTCGTCAAATACATATAAATGTGGCTTTGGTACGTAACCAAAATATAACGCCATCCAACATTAAGGAGAATATAATTTGCATAAAAATACCATTTTTGATAAATTATTAATTTATTTACTTTTTCCTTTTTTTAATATGTGTTTTACTGTCATTCGTTTTCGATTTATTAAATATATATATTTTTTATTATACATAGGCAGATTCGGACTTAAGTGCCGGAAATGCTCCCGCCAAATTAGTCAACTTCGACGCTAGACTAAGCTTTATGAATTTTAAAATTAAAACAATAAATTTAAGAAACGCAATTGCTGGGCTGTTCTCTAGGTTAATCCGCCACTGCACTAGGTACATACAAATGAAATAATAAAATTAAATTGACACAAAAAAAAAACGAGAAAGTATTCATTCAAATAGCTCAACCGTAATTTTAATAATATGTTCTATTCAAATTTATTTGATTTCTCCGAGTTTTTCATAAGACTCCTACAAATATCTTAAAACTTTCTAGTTTTTAAGATGTTTCACGGGTCCTCACAAATTTTTAGCGCATATTGAGCACTGAAGGTACTGCATTTTTTCAAAAAGAAAAAAAAAATTGAAATTTGAAAAAAATTTTTTTAAGTTTTTATAGAACAGAATTAATCGGATGTGGTTCAGCGATTTGTTTGATTTTATTATTTATTTTTACGTTTTCATACAAAAACTGGAAAAATGGATGAAAAATATTATCATCATATTATATTCAATATAGGTATGAAGAATAAGTGCACGAGCGCTTAGAAAATATGGTGACTGGTATAACATGAATAATGGATTATGATAATAATTTCCAGATCAAGAAAAGTTTCAACTACACTGCAAACTGGTTGCAAAACATTGAAGACAAATATTGGTAACGTATAAAGTTTTTGTCATTGGATGTTAATTAAAAATGACAGTTTTGGACAGAAAAATAATTATTTTGATTAAGGACTGTACTTTACAGCTGGTGACGAGCTTAAAGGAAAAAAAAATCAATTTTAATTAATGATGCAAATATCAACGAAAATAAATACAAAAATTAAAACAGGAAAGCGTTACTAATTATCTGACTCATTAATTTTTTTTTGAGGGAGGAATAATTTTTTGAAAGAATTTTTTGTTTCATATAAAAATAAGCTTTGATGAAGACACCAATGCAGTGTTAATAAAACTAAAAAAAGAACAACGGACAAAATAAAGTACAAAAAATGCGCTTTCACGAACATGTTTCACGTTTTTCAACATTTCGCTGCTTGTTATTAATTTTAATTAGGGTAAATTTTCGCTCTTTCGTTTGTTTTAAATTAATAAAACACACATGTGTGTTGTATACATGAAAAAACGATGTTTAACAGGGAAATTTAAGAATTAATAGGGAAGTTTCTCACTCATTCCGCAAATAGCTTCATTAAGCATTTTAATTTTCAGTTGAGCAAGCAACGATAACAAAAATAATTTAATATTACTTCTTGTTTGAATAAAAAATGTGGGCGTTGACTTTCACGAGAAAAAAAATATTTCATGGGAAATTTGTCTAGATTTGTTTTTGAAATATTTTTTATCTTTATTTAACGAGGAAAGTTTTTAAAAAATGCCTTGGCCAATTGTTTTTCAATTTCGGAACATTAGCATTATTCAAATATATATCGATCAACCGTCAAAAAATAAACGGTTTCTATGATAAACGTGAACAATACAAATACTTTAAGCTTCACTAATTTGTTCCACTAATTTATTAATTTATTGGTTGCGATAATTGTGGATGTGGCGGTGTTCTGTTCATCAAAATTAAATTAGTGTGTGTGTTTTTGACAAGCGAAAAACTCTGTAATTCATCAAATTCAAGTAAATTGGGGGAAGATTAAAAATGAGCAGTGTGATGTTTTTTTTTTTAAATTAGAATATACTTTATACGTGTGTACGTGTAAACCGCAAAAAACGTGGCGCAAATGTCGGTTGGATGAATACTTATGAGCTTATCTCGGGATAGCTTGTATTCATCTCTTGAGTGTCGGGATGTGCTTCATGAAAAGCGGTATCGCACGAAATAAAATTTAATTGCTTAAAGCACATCCCTAAAGTGATTCAATTTGTTGGTATCCTTTTATGTTAAATTGTCGTTCGGCTGCGAAAATATGTATATGATTTGTTAAAATGTTCATTCAAAGTGGTGTTGTAGTGTAAGTAAAGTTTGTCCCAACGAGGTTTGTAAATTGAACAAAAACTGCAATTAAAACGAAACCGGTTGCCCCCTTTTCAGACAATCAAAGTCTGTTGGTTTTATTCTTTTGTCACATAATGTGTCCCATACACATATGGAAAACTTGCTTTAAGTGCCATTAAATATATTGCAAGTAAAATATATTTTGTTGTTATTTTTGTTTGACATTTGGTTCCTTCTCTCTGAGAGAATAAGTTTTTGTTTTTGAGTTATTGCTTAAACTTTACAAACAGAAATATAGACATTTATGCTCTATTGTTACCACCAATTTTACACAATGGAAACATTCAACTCGTTCACACCGGAAAATTTACTAAACTTCATTGTTAAACTTAAATTATTAAGCTTGTCGCAATTTTATTTTTTTGGTTAAAATATGTTTTATTTTAAAACATCATATTTTTCTCTTTTATTTTTTTTTTTACTTTTAAAAACAATTCGTCCAGAGCCTTTTAAATGAGCTAAGGATGATTTTTTCTTTCAACATAAAAAACATATCTATTACTTTAAAATTTAATTAAAAGCTTAAGCCTAAAATGAACTTTGACTCAAATGCTCAAACCAAAACCATAAAACATATTAAAACTTTTCTTTTTAATTTTCTTCAAAATTTTCAGCAAAAATCTAGTCGAAGAAAGCATATTTTGCCGTTGGTGTGTTTTTAATCACAATTTGGCCGACTACTAAAACATCATAAAAATGTTTCTGCGTCATGAAAAATCAATTATTCATATTCTTTGTTGTAGAATAAATGAGAAAAATTGTGTATTCACCTTTTTCGCTTAGACAAGCCCGATGAAAGATTCGATGCTCTAAGTTTCAAACTTAAATATTAAAGATGGACTGGTGGACATTGTAAGCGAACAAGACGATGAAAAACTTTTTCTTTTCTCATAAAAAATTAAAACGTGAAGATAGAGCACCAACGTTTAACATTAGCCAGTTTAGTCATTTGGATGTAGGTACAGTATAATATTAAGAAATGGTCTCTTCCTCTTTCAGGATTAGCTACTTTTGCGTATTTTAAAGTTTACTTAATGACATGGTAGCGTATAATGAGAATAATATATTTTTAAAGCTCTCTTTACGATTTAATTTCACTCAGAGCCTCTTGTTTGTTTTAGGTGTAAAAGTAGAACAAATTGAATTTTTATATAATTAGCAAATATTTTTCTCTTGATTCTTATTAAATAGCTAAAAGAAAGCAGAAATATCTAGAAAGAAAAGATTTAAAGAAGGATGATAATGAGATAAAATTAGGGTGAATTCTAACTTTGGCTAAAACAAAGCAAATTAAAAACGGGAATTAAAAGCATTCGTTGAAACGAATAACTTAACCGCATTTAATATATTTTTTTACCCGATTTTCCACGAGTTCTACTGAAGCTTTCTTCTAATTTTGAAGAGCATGTATTTATTCTGTACATGAAACTAGTGATCAGTTATCAAACCGATGAACTGGAGCGCATTTACATTTTAGATACAGTTTTTCACTCAAACTTTCTACATGCTTTTTTATTGAAATTCAAAACATGCATTAGGTCAAAGTTTCCGAATGTGCATTGGGGCAAAGTTTTAACGAAACTTCAAAAATGTACGACAAATTTCATAGAATGTTTGAAAAAGCTCATAGAAGCTCCGAGAAACTTCATAGAAAATTTTCAATACAAGTTTCGCTACGGACGGACGGACGGACACGCAACCAAGCACAACAGCGCCTTTATTTAATTTGAAAATGTAAATGCGCTAAAACAAATCTGTACAGACCGATGGACGAAATACCGATTTTTTCTAAAGATCCTTAGAAATGCGGCAAAAAAAAAGAATTTTGATATATGTATTCTTCATATTTTCCCATGATTTTTTTTATTTCATACCATACCATTTGACTAGAACACAATAAAAAAAATATACGTACACTTTATAAATGAATTGCAAATCCGAATATCTCTCGTTTCTCGACAAACACAGTTTATAACTCTGTTTCTATCCGTGGCAATAAAAAAAAACAAAAAATACCAAAATCGACCATCTGCAGCGAAAGAACATCACGGATCATTCTAAAAGAGGAAAACGTAAAACCAGGAAGAACTAAAAAAGCGGTATTATTGTTACAAACCGTTTGTACAAGCGGCTAGCAAAAGCATCTATCACGTGGCCTTATTCTGGCAAAATGCAAGTTCAGTTTAGTTGCATAACGTTCGTTTCGTAAAACGAGCAGCTGCGAAATACGTGACCTTTTTGATTCTATTTATCCGCTTTTTCCTCTCTCTCTCAATTCTTTTCGCTGTTGTTAAAAAAGCATTATTGTTGCATTTTTTGTGCACCGAAAAAAAATCTGAGTTTCTTTTCGGTGTGTCGCAGCCATCGGATATGTATTTTTGAAATTTTATTAAATTCATGCCTGTGGGCGATTGTGTTCGATAAAAGAGCAAACTTTTGTGTATTCTCTTTCAGATACAAAGATTTTCTTTTTATTAGTTGACAACAAATTCATGTCCGATCACGTACGCCCACGAGTTTCAGTCTAACACACACACAATTGTGCGGTGTAATATGATTCATTTATAATAATGAACATAACTTGTGATGTTTTTTCTGGTGCTTTATTCCTACGTTTACTATCACGAGCAACAACGCAAACAATATGAATTCAGCAAGCAAGGCGTTCGCACGTTACTGACTGTAATTGGCAACCACCTCTGGTGCGAAATTGTATTGTATATGGGAAATGGATAAAATGTCATGAATGAATTTGATTTAGGACCAAAACTGAAATTTAGAAATGTGTTGGACTCATCCAGAAAAATAAACTAAAGAAAAGAGTGGCAAACACGTCCAACTCATGTCATGTCAGTGAAACAAATTAAACGAAAATGAAATAAAATAATGAGACATCTTAAGTGTGTGTGTACGTTTCCATCCACACAAAAAGACACCCACTTGTACAAGAGATGATTAAACACCAAGAAAGAGGGTGAAAAAGTAGAACAACATCAATTTTTATGATGAAACCATTTTATTTTTGTTAATCAAAGAAAGTTTGCCAAAATATTCTTGTGTTTCGTGTAGGCAACATCCATAAGCAAACGAAGAAAAATGTCAGAAGTAAAAAAAAACGAAAAGAAAGAGAACAAGAAGACCATTTAACATTTATTTTTCCTACCATTTGGGGAAAATCTTCTTAATTAAACGTAACGGTTTCAAATGTTATTATTTGAGGACTATCTGGCTAGCGCTGAGAAATTCCCTTAAATGTGTGAATTGTAATAATAATAAAGATTGGATCATAAATAAACGTTGACGCTTTTTTGTTCATCATCGTGAACCCAACTGGTAACGGAAAAAATTAACCAAAGACGCAAACTAACCTTCAGAAGAACTCTCTTGATTCTTTAAGACATTGCGAAAAAAATTGTGTGTTTCAAGCAACATGCTGTGCTTGTTGGACGTGTAAAGAAAAAAAGAGAAGGATAGTATATTATATTATTACAAGATGAGGAATAAAACTTTGTCTGTCGTTGGTTTTATTCTCCTTCTAAGTTATCTCCTTCAATTCTCAAGAGACTGCGTTTTTCATTTATGGCTTTTGATGAAAGTACTTAATGCTGGGTTAATGAGCGAAAGATAAGATACCCTTAGTATGTGTTGACTAAATGCTAGAAATAAAAGTTCAATTTATTAAAGTGAGTTAAATTGTGCATGAGAGATATTGCTCAATCTTACTAATGAAAGTGGTTTTTCCACTTCCATTAAAATTTTCAATGTGTCAAGTATATGAGATTATTTTAAACTTTGTTTTTTATTTATAAATTGTTATATACTTAAATATATATTTAGTAGATCAAGTGTTTTATTACTTTATTGTTCTTCAAAATTTTATCAATCGATTACTTAATTTGGAAGTTTTAACGAAATAATGTCAATTGACGTGGAACCGTATCAATTTTATTATAAAAACTTTTCTTCCAAAGTATTTGAAAAACGATCCATCCAAGGTTGTTATTTGAACTTTACAGTACTTAATGAATTTTATTTCAAACAAATTTAATGAGTTGATGAAATAAATGATAATCCGTCCTCAATAAACTTTCTGTCAAAAGAGGATTATATCGAGGGTTCCGATGATCAATGATGAATAAGGTGCTCATAATCCACATGATTGATAGATATTTAATGCCTGTCCTGATATTTTTACGCAACTTAAATTGTAATAATGACCGCATACAGCAATTTTCCATCGAATAAAAACAAAACCTACGCAATATAGAAGCATTTACTCTAATATTTATGTTGTGATTCATAATAATATACAACAACAATAATAATAAATATGTTGTGCAAGGCAGATGACATGAAATATTTGAATGTGTTTCTCTTTTTGGTCGGACGTAACACATATTCGTCTATTGGAATGGTTCAATGAATAGATGTACAACAAAAAAATATATATAAATTGGTATACTCAGAAATGAATACCAAAGTGAACGTATTGGAACGAGAATAAAATAATGTATGAAAATAATAATAATAAATAAAAAGGGGAGATTATTATTTCCTCATGTTGGGTGGTTGTTGCGTAAAGTAAACAAAATGAGTAACAAAAACAAAAAAAAAATAATAAAATGAGAAAAAATTTAAGCACACAACCCGTTGTTCAAGTAAAGTGAAAAACATACAAAAGAAACCATTATGAACATCAGTTTTTATGAAGTGTGAACCATGGTTGTAAAAGATATTTTTATGAAAAAACAGAGCAAAAAGTCATCACCGTAAAACAAAGGTCAGGAAAAGAAATTGTGTTTACTTTTTAAAGATGGCAAACTCTTTCAGCGTTCTTATTACCAGCGTTTTAATTTTTAAAATCCAATCAATGTACATACACAAGTCTGTTGGTTTGACGAATGCAATGTTATTGGTGTTGCAGACGCAAAGAAAAAAAGTTGATTTAAAAGTAATTTATATTCCGTTTGAAAGAAGTCAAAACAAGATGTAACGTTATGCTGATAAATTTTGAAAAAAAAACAAAAATATCATACCCAGTGGGACGATATAGGATTTTTATGAAACCCTGGATAAAATAAAGCCCTCAAAATTTTCATCGGATTTTCTTCATATTTTCAATTTTTGAGAGAATCCTTAATTAATTATGTCTTCTAAAAAAATAAAATTTCGAAAAATTTCATATAAAAATTCGGGAGGAATCCTAAAAAAGTCCTTTGGTCCCATGGAGTAGTAGAAGCAACGAATCTATTTACAAACACATTTTGTTTACAATACTAAGACTTTTTTCTTTTTTTGTTTGACCATAAATATTGATAAGCGCACTTCCTAGTATATATGAAATAAAATGCCTTCTTTTCAACATCTTAGCAAACAGATCTTGCCTCAGTATAAATATTAAAATTTTAATGAGAATTCAACACAAAAGGCTTTATCAATTGAAACTGTACCAAGTACAAGGATGTAATTACGGAATGAACTTTGAACTTTTGTGTGAACTGTGAAGCGTGTCCCTACATAAAGCCATGGCTTTCGATCTTCACCTCCAGTATATTGTTAGTTTTTCTCGAGTCAAGTCATGTCATTTCCTCTCAAGTCATTTTCTGTGAAACATTTTTTTTGTATAAACAAAATATTTTAAGGATGTAGTGCAAGTGAAAGAAATTATTGTCGATATTTTAGTCCTTGGAAATTTATTTCTGAGGACTAAAAGTTAGGAAATAACAAGAATAAAAAACAATGAACGACGACCAAGTAAGTGTGATTCATGTGTTTTCAAACTCCTTCCCGAGCTAGAGAGAGACAGAGAGAAAGGGAGCCATTTGTCGACGTGTGTGAAAATATTTCTAAAGATTTATTGTTAAATTTGTTGCCTGTTGTCTGCCAAGTATTTCTATGAATATACAGAAAATTAACAAAAACACTTCACACACACACACTTTTTGATTTATATCGTTTGACGCCTAAAACATTTTCTGGAAAGTTTTCTCCCAAAAACTACACATGAAGTGCACAAACAATGCTATTAAGTTTACTATACCAAAAAGTTGACACAAATTTGTAACATTATTTTAGACTAGAGTATTTTATTTTCATTCGATTGTAACATTTTGACGTACAAAAGGTATGAGTGGAAATTCTTTCAAAAAGCTATTTTTGTACTTGTTAGAAATAAGTGCTTGACTTTTGCAGACAAAAACCTTAGTTTGTTTCTTCTTTTTTGATTTTCCGATTGCAACAATTTTCACTGTTACATTTTTTACAAGTTCCACAAGGGAATAAGCGATTGATAAAATATATATATTACTTATGAGAGAACTTTAGAAATTTCTAGGAAACATAGAAAGTTTACAAGTTAAGACTTTCTTGTTTTGCTGAATATTGCAAAAATTACTGAAGTGCTTTTGATAGAAATATTAAACTTTTGCAAAGATTTTTTGTGACTCAGAATTATAATATTTCTTACGAAGAATCAATAATTAAATCTTTTACTAGTTTTTTAGAAATAAATTTTACAGAATTAAATATAATAAATATGTATGTTTCCAACGAATTTTCAATAACTTGTCAAGTTTCTGTGAATTTTTATAATAATGTTATAATTTTAGATCAGGTGCATTTAAAGCTTTTTCTGATGTTTTTTTTACTATTTATGATTGTTTTCATTTTACATGCATTGCTTCTGTTAAACAGGAACAATTTGAGACCACAAATGAATCTCAATCAAATTAAATTCAAGAAAATAAATAAATTTTTTGAGCCTTTGAAATATTTGTAGAAAAACACGCAAAATGTCATTGGTGGGATTAAATATTTATGTGAAAGGTTAACAGAAGAGTGGAAAAAGGGTTTCTTCTGTATATTTTTTTATTTTGCTTCAACTAGAAGCAGTAACAAGACAAATCTCTTAGGATATGAAAGTGGTTAAAAGGTCGCATGGGTACAGACTTGTTTACCTAAGTAAACACACACTGCCGTTGACAAATTTCATGTCATGAGCCTTTTTGGTGTTCGAAAATGTAAATGAATTACGCTCACATTAAATTGAAAAACCCTGAGGTCAAATTTAAAACATTTTTTTTCCGGTGAAAAATGAAATCCAATCAAATGAAAAATTTTCTCACACAGTAACAATAGGTACTCAATTGAATACTCAGACACACAATTCATTTCATTTTACTTCAATTCAATTGGAGAGTTTAGATCTGAATTGAGTTTAACCTCAAATATCTTTATAGAATACCAAATAGAAAAAAAACTACGTAGAATTACTCACTTAAAATAGACAAACTACTCAATAATTGAGAGAGAGGGAACGAAATAGCTGATCGAATACTTTGTAAAATAAATTGAATTCACCGTATAAACTGAATATACTTGAAAATTTTGTGAATTTGGTACTTGAGAGGTAAATAACAATTTTTTTGTTCCATTATGTTCTGCAAAAAAAAGTTTCTGCTTGTTTGTTATCGTCATTATTTTGTACCATTGAATGTTTCTTTTTTTCATTTTTTTTTGTTCGCACACGTTCTATTTCTGTGGTAAATATTTTTATCAATGGAACAAAAGCTTCGTATATATCCGGTACTCTTCGATGATTGACCTAAATATTTTCTCGAACACCAGAGCCAGAGTAAAACTTGAACGTAAACAACTTCTGTTTGTCTGCCGCTTATTGTGCAGCTAAATGAAGAGAAAAAACAAGTAACATACAAATATCATTGAGAATACGAAAAAGAATAGATGTTAACCTACCATTCTTTTATTATAAGTGGTCAAATTACAAATAACTGCAGTTGCACACACGATCAATCAAAGTGTCAAACCGAGAATTATGTTTTCCGGCACTCTGTTTAAATGAAGTATGTTCGATACATGCTTCTGCTTGTGTTCAATCACTTCGGAATCGGAAGACTTTGTTTAGTTCTAATCAATGAGTTTAAGATTTATAAAAGTCAAAACTCATCATGTATTGTGAAAATTGATTTCCGCACCCAAAACACCCTTTTTCTTCTTACTTTTTTTCATTTCACAAAGAGAGAGATCTACTCTATTAGCTCTACTACTTTTATGAACGAGTACTGATTTCCTCATATAAAGCTTTTAGGTTCCCGTCAAAAGCATTGAAGCAAATATTTAAATCTTCAAACGTTTTCTTTTTTTTTTGGTGAGAAGTTTAAAAACATCCTCGGTAATTTGTCTAAAATATTTAAATTGAGTTGTTTAATGCAAAACGCGCATCATAATCATCAATCAAAGCCCATACAACAATATATCTAAATTTTTCTTTGTACGGTAGCTGAATTAATATGAATTTTTCAGCATTTTGACATATTTTGACACAATCGCTTAATCAAACCTTTTTTGTTGAATTTCTTTTCAGATTTCAAAACTACCTCTACATGACAAAACACTAATTAAAGGCAACAAAATATGTAAAACATCATGATGACTCGCATTAACCCTCGTGACATTTTAAAAAAATGAAAATTGTAGCGAAATCCAAGACATCTTTTATTTGTGTCAGGCTCTAGGGAAGAAAGCGGATTATCATTGAGTCAGCTGAATCTTAAAACATTGAAAACGGCCTCAAGGACATGAGCCGCTATTATTGCGTCGCCGTTAATTTGTGTGGTTGTAAAAGTCATGCTTGCGTTGTCGAGGCCGACACCACCACCACCAGTATTGTTTGCAATATCACCAAAGAGAACGAGAAGCGAGGACAAAAGTTGCAACAAGAGGAATTGTACAACGTCAAAAAGCTGCCGCCATTCTGTTCAAGAAAGAAACGCGCACGGACACGAAGAAAAATTTGTGTTTCAGCATGTTGTAAGTACACACTTTTTATTATCATAACGGGTGCTTGATACATTTTTTTTTGCTTGGTGTGAGAATAATAAAGACGGAGTAATAAAGTGCTTGGCCTTGAATTTATGAAAGGTTAGTCTTATGAGGATTGTTTACGATAGGACATTAGCCGAAAATTAATGATTGAATCGTATCATTTTTAACGAAGCCTTTTTACATGTAGCTTAGGGTATTATTTATTAAGCACATGAGAATGCTTTTAACAGTTTACACTTACATTGTATTTACTCAACATCCACAATAAAAATTAAATTAATATTATCATTAAAAATATATTATCTTAACGTCCCAATAACACATGAAACACTTGGGGAACCTTACTAAAATTGGTTAAGTAAAAAATTGCAAAAATAAAAATATGATGAATCATGAATTTATTTTTTTTTAATTCCAAAAATACTCTAACCAATCTGTTATTTTTCCACGTTTACGTAATATTTTAATTTCAAAAAAAAAAAAAAAGATTCATGACATTTTTTTTAACGCATAGTGTCTATTCAATAATTTTCACCATTAGACACACACTTTATGATGAACGGTTTTTACATTAACCCATTTTTCTCTTCTTATCTTCTTTTTCCCATTTATTACCTCATTTATTTATTCATTCACTTCCTGTACCCAAGCGATTTTCTTCATCATTATAAATTGGTTTTTAAAGAAAAAATAAACGCGAATCCTTTTGAAAGCTTTTGTGCGTTGTTGTTTGGTTAAAATACAGGAAAAAATAGGTAGCTATTATGTCAGTAAAATATATTCCAAATATCAACAAACTTTCGTTGAGCTTGTCTAACTTTCACATTAGAAAACATAACAAATAATCACATTTTACCCAAATTCCGGGCTCAGACATTTAATGTCCTGTAAAATCTCGCTTTCAAGCCTACTCGACACATTTATTAAAATAATTTTTTTCATGTGAACCGCACATCTCACACAACTAACACCAGGGATACAATTTATATAAATACTACACTCAATCACTTACACCCCCCACATACCCCTAAAAATGTGTACCACAATTGGTTTGTGTTTCGTTGTATCGTATAGAGCGAAGTAAATACTGCAGAATTTCATTCCATAACAAAAGAAAAATTTACATACATTATTTATAAAGCTACACATAGATATAAATTTTGTGCGTATAGCTTACTCTCACACCACATGCAAATATGAGATTCGAACAAATATTCATAATAATACAATGTAATAATAACGGAAGTGGTGAGAACTTGTAAACCGCCGCATGTAAAATATTTTCAATATATCTGCCAAGTGTTTATAAACCATGTAAACGCATACCGACCAAAACAATTTTAAACAATTGCCCCAAATTTGGCCATGTACGGAAAAAACTTTAGGCAGAAATTTACTGAATCGGAAAGTAGTTAGGAAAGGGTATCGATTAAAGGCTACTTGGAAAAGGAAGTGATTAAGTGTCGAAGAAACACATATAGAAAGGATGTTTGGGTTCAATAGAATTATAAAGTCTGCTGAAAGTAAAAGGATGGTTTTCATTCAAAAATGTTCAATCGACCTGATCTTTTACATGTACTATATTATAAGCTCGAATCAAAGTTGAATAAAGAAATCAATTTAGATTATATTGAGTCAACTTACATTCTTTATAGATTGAGGAAATACATAAAGTAAGAAAATTGTTTGTGTTTATCGTTCTTCGTTCGCAATACGAGAATAAATGTACTTCTAAAAGATTTATATCCGAACTACATCTATTTCCCAACGAGTTTTATTTTTATTTTATTGGTCTATTATGGTACTGTGTAAATGTTCAATTATTACTAATTTGATACTATTAGAATTAAAAGGATACAATCAAGACCCATTTAAGTAAAAGGTGAAAATGCGATCGAAAAGTCACGAGTCCAAAATAAATATATGGCAATGTCTCTTAATTTGTGTACTATTAATATCCCAACTAAAAAAAATATATATAAAACAAGATCTGACTTTCTGGATGCTTACTGTTTTACATCCACTTTACCTAAATATGTAAAATATTTCTATATTTTACTTCCATTATTTATACAATTTTTTTCGTCGTACTGGTAATGCAAAACAAAACATGTCTGGTTATGACATAAAATTATGTTTGAGCGCGCTTCCTGCTCAAGACGACAAACACGTAGATATATTTTCTAAAAGAGATCATAATACGCGGAAAGAGCAAAAAATATATATGTACTGACACAAACATCGAGTAAACTAGGAGTAAAGAGATGTTATATATCGTTACCACATCATATAAATATATAAATAAATAACAATAACATTAGCTTTTATTCGTGCGGTGCTGGGAGCGGCGGCGGAAGAAGATACATTTTTTATAAACACTGTGTATCGCATCTTGGCGTCCTTACTGGTGACAAAACATTCTCTTGCGACGACTTAAGAGATATATGTCTCTAAAGTTTATAGGTCACATGAATATTCAATGACAATAAAGAGGTTCCCATAAAAATGATAATAATACGAGAGCTTGTCTTGTCTTGTTACTCTCTGTCTCGGGAATATGTTTTATGGTGACTAATCAAATGAAATAAAGTCTAGAGTATCTCTTTCAGAGTGACCGTGAAGATGTTTCGTTTGAATCTTTTATCGCCCACAAGACGCATCCAGTACTTGGTTCGAAAGTTTATTACTGTAATCCACATTAAACTTATTTCATTTTAGATAATAATCATGATTGTGTGTCTCTATCGCTTGCTCGACAAATCCATTTAGAGTATGAAGTGAAACGACATCCGAGAAAAAGGATATGAGTAATAAAATAAATAAAGCGGGATATGTTTGATTTGCCAAACTGTAATGCTTTCTTAATTCATATGATGGCTTGAATGAATTTATCTAATCTTCTTAAGCAAGGACGATGAACTGATTTCACATTCGTTAAATATGATTAATTGACTTTTACATATATTTGATACAAAAATAATGTAGAAACGCCTGGTATTTCTTTTTTTGGAACATATATTTTTTCTACGATCCTACCCCGAAAGAAAATAACAATCCATCACATTCGTTGTACAGAATTGTGTCATGTCATTTCTGTATCATGATTATCTGTTATTGTAGTTTTTCTTGCTTTTTCTATCATGTTTCTAAGGACTTAACTTTTTTTCATCACTTTGTCTTCTTCTTTTTGTTTTATCATTATATTGTTCAACATAAATATACGCAAGATTCGATAAAGTGCGACACGATAATGTGCTGAAATATTTATCACTTGTACATTATTATTCTTCGTTAAATTCCAAAAAATAAAATGAAACACTTATTCGGGTTTGTGTCAATGCAAACCATACAAGATAAGAGTGATATATAAATAAAACATAAAAGAAATTGAAATAAAAAGGAAATCTGTCTTTCTTGAGAAATAGAAATTAATCAGATGTTTGCTTGTTTATTGTATCACATTGTAAAAGTCATTAATTTAACCAAACTCATTTTCTTAATAGAAATCTGAGCATTAGATATCTTTGTAAAATGTAAAAAGTTTTGTACATAAATTGGGAAAAACATCATGATAATTAAATTTTTAATAAGAGACTTCAATATGTGTGAAAATTCAATTTAGCAACCGACTGTTAGATTCAAATCTTGATTCCAACCGGCGACACATAAATATACATTTATTTCTTTCACCATTTCTTTTTTTTTCAATTGACGAGAACTCAGAGACCCTGAATAAAATTATTATGTGTAAAAAAAATGGTAATCATAAAAAATATCAATTCCATTAAGGTTCTGTGCACTGCGAAAAATCTATATGATGAACAATGAACGAAAAATGACGATAAAAAAGCAAATTATTTTATATGTGATTGACTCGATTGATTATACAGATTATCGGGTGAATTGTAAAAACGTATAAAAAGCAGAAGAGTGTTATCATGACAACTGGTTTAATGGATTTTTTCGGGAACGCTGTTTCTCAAAAATTCACCCGGTTTATTGGATTTTTTTTTATTTTGAAATGAAAAGGTATTATTTGAGTTTTAATTTAAAATGAATTTGAGTATATCAAGTAAAAAATTGTTAAGCACAAAATACAATCGAAATGTATTTTATTGCTTTGATTATCTGTCAACGCTTCTGTAACTCCTTCTGGTTCCCGACTAACGTTACATTTGACTTCTTTCGGTAAAACAGAATCAAATACGTCAATAGTGATTAGATGGATGTAATGAGCTGCTTCTAATCCACACAGTTCACTGACTTTGAAGTAATTACAATTCAAAATTGTCTGGTATTTTTCGCAAATTCCACGAGTTTCTTCATACCAGTCATCGGGACCTTCACACTCGAGAAATTCTTCGTGTAATTGCTCCAAACAAGTCATATGCTTGTCCAGACATTTGTGGTATTTTGAGTCAACCGAACATGTCAAGTTATGAAACTTGCGCGTGCCATTAATGAGTCTAATGAATAAATTGTCGTCTTGTTCTAATGGAACACAATGTTTGAGTAACGCATCTGTTACAACCAAGTTTTTCTTTATTTTTTGACAATATTCATAAAAGTTTCCTGCACTTGTCATTGAAATTATGCGGTCAGGACTTTTAATTTCTAACGTTGCTAAATTCAGCATTAATGTGTTTTCATCGCAAATTCGTGTTTGTCGTTTGACCTTCAACTGGGCATTTTGACGTCTTAATTCGGAAAACTCCATATTTGATGGACTCATTTTGTAGAAAAAACGTTTAAAAATTTCCAAGGCACTGTTATCAAAATAATTAATACCCGAGGTAGTAGAAAATATACCAAGAAATACAATCAACAGCAAAATATGTGATGTCAGCTTCATTTTGTAACTAGTAATTAATTGACAATTCGTTGATTCACGGATGACTTGATAATTTTCAAAATAATTGTTAATTAACACTTATCAACACGAAAAATCAAATATTTTTTATTCAACGAAATGAAAATGTCTTTAAAGAGTCGAACACACAAGAAATCGAAAATTGATTAATCTGGCCTTATTATTTGAGTTGATTAAATTATGAAAATTATTCCAAAATGATGCCCAAGAGTTTTTTCTTCATTTTTATTTTTAAAAGAACCTAACTTACCTGAGCTGAGACTCTAAAGAGTAACAAAATTCTGACCATATGATATGACCTCTGTGTTGTCTTGTAATTTCTGAAAAATGTGTTTAAAATGGTAAATAAGTGAACTTCTTACCAATTTTACTTTTAACATACGAATAGGCTGACACAACAATTAAAAATGTTTCAATTTCAACAAGGAAGATAGTTAACGAGAACGATAGTTAAATTTTTTAAAAAATTCTTAAGTTTTGGAATTTTTTCAACATAAATTTTTAGAGAAAGATAAAAAGTATTTTTCTCAATTAAATTTAAAATTCTACATGAAAAATTCTTAAAAAGTGACAAAAATATAATACTATTCTTTTACGGAGTTGTGCTACATTTGTAACTTTTTGTTCTCACATAAAAAAGAAACAAGTGTTTTGCCACATGAATATTTAATAACAAGACAATAAATATCAGGAAGCAATGAAACAGTCATTAAAATTTATATATAGTACTTGTTCTTCTCCTGTGAATGAAATGAAATATTCAATAAAAGTGTTATTTTATCGATTATTCACGCACTTTACTTCATATATATTTTCATAAAATTGCTGAAAAAGGAAAATCTGACACTCACCAAATAAAAAATTGATCTGTCCATTTGTTATTTTTCACACGTAAAATTGGTTATCAGATTGAATAAAAATATTTTCCGGTCCATGATGGATTTTCATTTACAAATTGATGGTTCTGATATTGAAAGATATACAAATTATTATTTATGAAGTGTTAAGTATCACGGTACTTCATTGCAGATATCCGAGAAAATTTACGATTATTTATAAGCAAGCTTATTTTAAAATAGTATAGTGTTTATAATAATTTTAATCGTGAGCACGTTTCTTTTTTTTTTTTTTTTTTTAATTGCAACCTACCTAGAAATACAGCTTTACATAAATATAAAATAAATTTTAATTATCTGTGACAGTTTCAACGTTAATGAATATTTTTTGCTCATACTTGACATTTTTATTGAAATTTCATTCAGTTTCCGTGGTGATGATTTAAATTGAAAAAAGGTGCATATATCCACTTTTAAATATATTCAACATGCAAAAAAAAAATAAATTTGTTTTTTAAAAAATGCACAACAACATAAGAGATAATAATTTTTAATTTTGAGTCCATCACCTGAAGATAATTATGTTTTTCATACATGCCAAAAAAAAATGCTTAACCAGTTGTGGAATTTCATGGAAACCACCATAATTATGCGTTGAATTTGCTTACTTCAGTCTCGCTTCAACCTCATTATATTAAATTAATTAACAAAAAGAGCACATCATGTTTTTACATTATTTAATAAACAAATATTTTAATTCGATGTAATTTGAGATCAAACAAAAGCTGTGTGTTTATCTTCTCGTGAGTATCAGAAGAGGTACACCCTTATCAAAAATTGCGTCAAATAATTTAATTCGCAGCTCCAGTTTAGACAGACACATGAGCATGAAACGTAAAATTTAAGAACACGTTTTCGTTAAATATTAAAAAGCAACGCCTAATAAAATTGTTCAAAGTGCTCTCGAGTGTGTCATGTTACTATTGATGTGATTGCGGGGCGCGCGTTATAACGTGAAAAGTATATCCGAGTGAATTTTTGTCATTTATTTAAGTTTTTTTTTGTTTGTTTATGCTTGTTTTTCATCAATTTTCAGAGAAGTTTTTTTACAAGTTACGAAAACGTGTGCGCCAGCAGTGTGTGAGACATATTTCATGTGTAACGATGCGAAAAATAAATAAAATGATTTGAAACAGACACGAAAATAAACATAAATGGAATTTTTATTGTCGAGTGAGAATGTGACGCTTAAAGCATGAAAAGATTTTTGGCTCTCCTTTTTTTATTTATTTTGTCAAAGGATGAAAACTCTTTAAAAAAAAGATTCTAATTTAGAAATTTTGTATCTTTTCAGAGAAAATTCAATCGAAAACTCATCAAAAAGTGTTCCGCATCAAAGAAACGCCATATCATCATTTTTGTGACTACAGCTACTAGAAGAGATGTAAAAAAATGTAAAATTTTTATCGTTTTTCATTCTCGATTCATATGCAGAAATAATAAAATTGTAGCATATGCCACGACACCGATTTGCGGTCGCAGTGACAGGACCCACATCACTTCACGGATTTTCGATGAAAAAGTCGCATTGCCGGCCATGTGGTTAACTGATGTTCGATGGTGGCAATGGCTATGGTGGATCAATGACTATTATCGGCTCTACATTAACGAATTACCACACCTTAATGTTGTCTCCAGGTTTCAAGTACCAATTAGTTATGTGAAAAAAAGTAAAAAATCACTACGACGAGAGTTTATGTTGTTGTTAAAGCGAGATAAAATAATAAGTGATCATTATTTTTTGCCATCACTACATCACTTTTTCGTAGTCATTCAAACTATTCACTGTGTTATCGTTATTATTATAGTTGACTTGATGAGATGTTTTATTATCAATTTTATTGGAAATATATTTTTATACTGTTGCCACGAACAAGTACACGAGAAAAACGACAGAAGTGAACAACAATTGAGTATTTTGCCTTTTACTAGAAACTTTATTGACTTTGTTTGGAAGAAACAACACACGAATACGAGAAGAAAAGGAGAAAAATCAATTTTTACTGAATACGAACCTAGAACTAACAAAGATAAAAATAATAACAAATTTATAATAAATAATAGTAAAAATAATAGCAAGAGAACAAGAAGTTGTTGTGATCGAGTAACATGCAATGAACGAACAAAATGGAATATGAAAGACATTTTCTTACCATCCCACGCCTCAGTACAAGGAATTGAATTACTAATAAAATTTCTATTATTTTTATCAATATCGTCATACACGTGCATAATCAATGTAACAAACAGTTTTGTATCTTCTTTATCATCGCAAACACAGCAACAACATCCGTCGCTTGTAGTGCCGCCAAATGATGACCAACAAAAATGTAGAAAAATGCAAGACATTAGTTATTCATCGTCATCTCGAACGCGAACAAAGTCCACTAAGAATTTTTGTACGACATTTTTGCTCCTTTTCACTTGCATCCCCATGATTGCGGGCTCATCAATTCATGCAAACGTTAAATATAGCACAAACATAATTAAAACAAAGTACGGACCACTGCGCGGTATCCTTGTGAGAACAAATCCTCCAGTTGAAGCGTTTTTAGGAGTTCCATATGCAACGCCACCAGTCGGAAGTTTGCGGTAAGTCTCTTTTATATCTACAAACAAAAAATTATGGCTTTTCAGTTTTGTCGCATCAGAATTTTGATGAATATTTAAAGATTATTTTTTATATTATTTTGTTTTCAAAAATTAATTAATACCTAGTCCAAATTGATTTTGATTTCGTGATTATTTTTTTTTTATCTAAGGCCTCTCCAAATGAAACAATAGTTTTTAAAAAAAAAAATAATAATGATAAAAAATAAAATAAAATAAAACGAAAAAATTTTAAAAATAAAAAAAAATTGAAATACTTTTTTCATACCAAAATGTCAAATTTTTTTGACAAAACCAAAAAATAACAGAAATTAAAAAAAATAATTGCTTGCAAAAACAAAAAATACGAAGACAAAAAACTTTAAACTCGTTTGCTAGGCAGCTTACTATTTTAATGATAAAATAAAAATGTCTAAAAAACGTATAATTACTGTTAAAATAACTCTAGCCTGACTGCTTTCTGCTTCATTAAGTCAAATGTCTCTTTTCCAGACGAAACTTTATATTTTAATTATAATATATTTTGTCAAAAATTATGCGACAAATACAACACATGCTCCTCCTATCCGGTTGCTGACTTTTCTGAAAATGTTTCAACATTAAATTAAAATTATTTTCCATTATTTAACATTAAAATAATAATTATATTCGTTTCACATTTTATTTCGCACGCTACACAAGTTTCATCATGTACATGAAAAATTCCGAGAAAGACCTACAAAGTCATGCGGCACCAAATACACACAATAATAATTATCATAGTTAAATTACGAAAGCTCTACAATAGAGATGTTCAAAAGTGAAATGAAATAAGATTAATGCGAACGAACACGTAGAGAATCTATTTTTTACACTCAAATCTAAAGTTAGTGCTGCTGCAAAACTTAAATCAACAAGAATTTTTAATTTAAAGTGAGCATAAAAATAAATATAAATGACTTTATAGTGAGGTATTTCGTGTATTACGGATATCATGTGCTGAATGCCAGATAAATCGTTTGTGGTGGCAAGTGCTTCTATTGGAATTGTAGTGGCTTCATGATACATTAAGCAAAATCCAAATGTGCTTAAAGCAGTGGAAGTTACAGGGACAACGATACAAACGTGCATTCTGATTTCTTGCAGAAACAACATTAAAATTAGTTGCGTAATGGGAGTTAATAATTATTATCTCTCTGGTTGAGTACAAGTCACATAGAGTGGGCTTATAAGTAGATATCTTGAAAAACAGCAGCAGCATAAATTAGTACTAGTGGCAAAATTATTGTTCAGCATCCTTGTTCTGTCCTCGTTACACATTCTGAAAGCATTCAATGCATTTTTGCATATGGTTCATTAATTTTGAGTACGACACTTGTTTATGTGGTGGATGCATATAAAAATATAAAAAGGATGCAAGAATTAATGCTTTGGTATTTTTTTATAATTAAGGCTGTTCCAAATTTATTTCGAGATATTTGTCTTAAAATCAACTTTCAAAATGAAGAAGAGTTTGGGAAATATTTTTTATACAATTTTGAAATTTTAAAAATAATTTTTGGCCGTTTATTAATATTTTGTTTTTTATTTAAAACTAAAATTAGAATATTTCAAGTTAAAAATTAATCATTTTTAATTTTTTTTTTCTAAAACTAAAAAAATTTTTAATTTTTTTTTAAATTTTAACTTTATTTTTGGCTCATTGACTTCTTTTGATTCTTAAATTGGGGCAAAAACTTGGATTAGCCTAAGTCAAGCAAAAAAAGTGCGCGTGTATTGGAATATCAATTTGTGGGTTTCTCGTGTTTTTTTAATGCAGATAAAATTCTGTCGCATAAAAAGACCTATTTCCCTTATAATGCAATTCAATGAACTACATGTGAAATTAGGATGCATATTGCAATATGTTTCTTCAAATAAAATTTCAAAATATTTCTAACACCAATAAATTCTATAATATTCACAAGACTAGTTTTCAAATTCTTATCTCATTGTCATTTCTCTTTTGTGACTTATAGAATTTGTCTTTCCAGGATTAATGACTTCAATAAACATCTTTCTAACCATAGCAAAGAATATTATAATGCTATGAAAGGTTCAACTTCAAAGGGAAAGCTTTAAATCATTGGATGAAAACAATATTGTGTTGCTTTTGCTCAAATGACAATAACAATAATTTAACAAGGAATGGCAGAAAGAGAGAATGCTAATCGACCTTTTTGTACATATTTATATAACGACCGTATTGAGTATGACATTAACCAAACAAATACCACAAGCATTTAATAACAGTTTACACTCTGATAAAATATGGGTCAAGTTTTGGAGCACATCGTGTCGCTTTGTCATCTTAAACAGTATCATTACTTGAAAAATGAGTTAGGTACCAAAAAATTAATTTCGATGCTATCAAAAGAGCTAATATTTTTCCTGAAACAGAAAATCAATGACATAAAAACCTAAAGAGAGAAAATGGAAATTATTTTATTATTGAGTTGAGGAGGAAAAATTCTTCAATTATGTCGAAAATGTTGGTTTAATCATTTTTTTGGCACACAGCCACATTTTCTCTCAACTCTATTGTATTTTCCGATCTAAACTACTCTTGCGTTATTCAGGAAACATAATAAAATAAAAAAATCAAATTAGTGTATGGAAAGACAGTGTATTGAAAATCGTTTCAGGTCATAGGTATCGATTGGAAGATGTTAAAGTGACCTTAACCGATGGTATTTTCTGTTGACATAAGGATGAACTCTAAATATTAAATCTCATATTTGGTTCTTTCATGTCGAGATGTAAAGAAAAAAAGGCGAAGAGCAAAAATGCGTTGAATATCTCCATGAGTAAAAGCAATAAATTTCAATATTTTTTATATTGTATCATTTTATGAATTCCTTTGAGAGTTTAACTTTTTCCTTCGTTCATGTATTTGATTGAACTTAACTTATCGATTTCTTTTTTGATTTTCAGTACTTTTAACGTAAATCAGTCATCTTTGTACAAAAAAAGATTTTTACGGAAAAATCAAAGAAATTTTATAAATTTCATTTTGATTTCTGTCATTAGTAAAAACAAGATATAGCTGTATTCGTACTGCGTACGTCCAACTTGACCGCATTTCAGATGTTAATATTTGATCGATATATGTCTAATAAATTTATATTCAATTTATTTAAATTTCGGGTGAATTCCTGATGGAATCCAGTTGTATTTCGGATGCCCGGAATGCACCCAGAATGCACCCGGAATGCCCGGAATGCACCCATGGCGAGACTTGAGGGCTTGAGCTCAACTCTGATTGGCTGAAATTTGAAGCTTAATGGATGAATCTCAATTCTCATTGGTTGATATTTTTGACTCGAAGGCTTGAGCTCAACTCTGATTGGTTGAAATGAAAATCTTAGAGGCTTGAGCTCAGCTCTCATGGAGAGACTTAAGGGCTTGAGCTCAACTCTGATTGGCTGAAATTTAAAGCTTAATGGATGAATCTCAATTCTCATTGGTTGATATTTTTGACTCGAAGGCTTGAGCTCAACTCTGATTGGTTGAAATGAAAATCTTGGAGGCTTGAGCTCAACTCTCATGGAGAGACTTGAGGGCTTGAGCTCAACTCTGATTGGCTCAAATTTGAAGCTTAATGGATGAATCTCAATTCTCATTGGTTGATATTTTTGACTCGAAGGCTTGAGCTCAACTCTGATTGGTTGAAATGAAAATCTTGGAGGCTTGAGCTCAACTCTCATGGAGAGACTTGAGGGCTTGAGCTCAACTCTGATTGGCTGAAATTTGAAGCTTAATGGATGAATCTCAATTCTCATTGGTTGATATTTTTGACTCGAAGGCTTGAGCTCAACTCTGATTGGTTGAAATGAAAATCTTTGAAGCTCAGCTCTCATGGAGAGACTTGAGGGCTTGAGCTCAACTCTGAAATTTGAAACTTGATGGATGAATCTCAATTCTCATTGGTTGATATTTTTGACTCGAAGGCTTGAGCTCAACTCTGATTGGTTGAAATGAAAATCTTTGAGGCTTGAGCTCAGCTCTCATGGAGAGACTTGAGGGCTTGAGCTCAACTCTGATTGGCTGAAATTTGAAGCTTGATGGATGAATCTCAATTCTCATTGGTTGATATTTTTGACTCGAAGGCTTGAGCTCAACTCTGATTGGTTGAAATGAAAATCTTGGAGGCTTGAGCTCAGCTCTCATGGAGAGACTTGAGGGCTTGAGCTCAACTCTGATTGGCTGAAATTTGAAGCTTAATGGATGAATCTCAATTCTCATTGGTTGATATTTTTGACTCGAAGGCTTGAGCTCAACTCTGATTGGTTGAAATGAAAATCTTGGAGGCTTGAGCTCAGCTCTCATGGAGAGACTTGAGGGCTTGAGCTCAACTCTGATTGGCTGAAATTTGAAGCTTAATGGATGAATCTCAATTCTCATTGGTTGATATTTTTGACTCGAAGGCTTGAGCTCAACTCTGATTGGTTGAAATGAAAATCTTAGAGGCTTGAGCTCAGCTCATGGAGAGAGGGCTTGAGCTCAACTCTGATTGGCTGAAATTTAAAGCTTAATGGATGAATCTCAATTCTCATTGGTTGATATTTTTGACTCGAAGGCTTGAGCTCAACTCTGATTGGTTGAAATGAAAATCTTGGAGGCTTGAGCTCAGCTCTCATGGAGAGACTTGAGGGCTTGAGCTCAACTCTGATTGGCTGAAATTTGAAGCTTAATGGATGAATCTCAATTCTCATTGGTTGATATTTTTGACTCGAAGGCTTGAGCTCAACTCTGATTGGTTGAAATGAAAATCTTGGAGGCTTGAGCTCAGCTCTCATGGAGAGACTTGAGGGCTTGAGCTCAACTCTGATTGGCTGAAATTTGAAGCTTAATGGATGAATCTCAATTCTCATTGGTTGATATTTTTGACTCGAAGGCTTGAGCTCAACTCTGATTGGTTGAAATGAAAATCTTGGAGGCTTGAGCTCAAGCTCTCATGGAGAGACTTGAGGGCTTGAGCTCAACTCTGATTGGCTGAAATTTGAAGCTTAATGGATGAATCTCAATTCTCATTGGTTGATATTTTTGACTCGAAGGCTTGAGCTCAACTCTGATTGGCTGAAATTTGAAGCTTAATGGATGAATCTCAATTCTCATTGGTTGATATTTTTGACTCGAAGGCTTGAGCTCAACTCTGATTGGTTGAAATGAAAATCTTGGAGGCTTGAGCTCAGCTCTCATGGAGAGACTTGAGGGCTTGAGCTCAACTCTGATTGGCTGAAATTTGAAGCTTAATGGATGAATCTCAATTCTCATTGGTTGATATTTTTGACTCGAAGGCTTGAGCTCAACTCTGATTGGTTGAAATGAAAATCTTAGAGGCTTGAGCTCAGCTCTCATGGAGAGACTTGAGGGCTTGAGCTCAACTCTGATTGGCTGAAATTTGAAGCTTAATGGATGAATCTCAATTCTCATTGGTTGATATTTTTGACTCGAAGGCTTGAGCTCAACTCTGATTGGTTGAAATGAAAATCTTGGAGGCTTGAGCTCAGCTCTCATGGAGAGACTTGAGGGCTTGAGCTCAACTCTGATTGGCTGAAATTTGAAGCTTAATGGATGAATCTCAATTCTCATTGGTTGATATTTTTGACTCGAAGGCTTGAGCTCAACTCTGATTGGTTGAAATGAAAATCTTGGAGGCTTGAGCTCAGCTCTCATGGAGAGACTTGAGGGCTTGAGCTCAACTCTGATTGGCTGAAATTTGAAGCTTAATGGATGAATCTCAATTCTCATTGGTTGATATTTTTGACTCGAAGGCTTGAGCTCAACTCTGATTGGTTGAAATGAAAATCTTGGAGGCTTGAGCTCAGCTCTCATGGAGGAGAGGGCTTGAGCTCAACTCTGAGGGCTTGAGCTCATTCTCATTGGTTGATATTTTTGACTCGAACTCTGGAGAGAGGGCTTGAGCTTGGCTCATTGGTTG
The DNA here is from genome assembly GCF_036172545.1 of Culicoides brevitarsis. Classification (NCBI taxonomy): domain Eukaryota; kingdom Metazoa; phylum Arthropoda; class Insecta; order Diptera; family Ceratopogonidae; genus Culicoides; species Culicoides brevitarsis. The sequence goes on along the minus strand of NC_087086.1, from coordinate 21,329,584 downwards.
ATATTTTTGACTCGAAGGTTTGAGCTCAACTCTGATTGGTTGAAATGAAAATCTTGGAGGCTTGAGCTCAGCTCTCATGGAGAGACTTGAGGGCTTGAGCTCAACTCTGATTGGCCTTCGGTTGATATTTTTGACTCGAAGGCTTGAGCTCAACTCTGATTGGTTGAAATGAAAATCTTGGAGGCTTGAGCTCAGCTCTCATGGAGACACTTGAGGGCTTGAGCTCAACTCTGATTGGCTGAAATTTAAAGCTTAATGGATGAATCTCAATTCTCATTGGTTGATATTTTTGACTCGAAGGCTTGAGCTCAACTCTGATTGGTTGAAATGAAAATCTTGGAGGCTTGAGCTCAGCTCTCATGGAGAGACTTGAGGGCTTGAGCTCAACTCTGATTGGCTGAAATTTGAAGCTTAATGGATGAATCTCAATTCTCATTGGTTGATATTTTTGACTCGAAGGCTTGAGCTCAACTCTGATTGGTTGAAATGAAAATCTTGGAGGCTTGAGCTCAGCTCTCATGGAGAGACTTGAGGGCTTGAGCTCAACTCTGATTGGCTGAAATTTGAAGCTTAATGGATGAATCTCAATTCTCATTGGTTGATATTTTTGACTCGAAGGCTTGAGCTCAACTCTGATTGGTTGAAATGAAAATCTTGGAGGCTTGAGCTCAGCTCTCATGGAGAGACTTGAGGGCTTGAGCTCAACTCTGATTGGCTGAAATTTGAAGCTTAATGGATGAATCTCAATTCTCATTGGTTGATATTTTTGACTCGAAGGCTTGAGCTCAACTCTGATTGGTTGAAATGAAAATCTTGGAGGCTTGAGCTCTTGAGCTCAACTCTCATGGAGAGACTTGAATCTCAAGGGCTTGAGCTCAACTCTGATTGGCTGAAAATTTGAGCTCAGCTCTCAAACTTGATGGATGAATCTCAATTCTCATTGGTTGATATTTTTGACTCGAAGGCTTGAGCTCAACTCTGATTGGTTGAAATGAAAATCTTGAAGGCTTGAGCTCAGCTCTCATGGAGAGACTTGAGGGCTTGAGCTCAACTCTGATTGGCTGAAATTTGAAACTTGATGGATGAATCTCAATTCTCATTGGTTGATATTTTTGACTCGAAGGCTTGAGCTCAACTCTGATTGGTTGAAATGAAAATCTTGGAGGCTTGAGCTCAGCTCTCATGGAGAGACTTGAGGGCTTGAGCTCAACTCTGATTGGCTGAAATTTAAAGCTTAATGGATGAATCTCAATTTGAGCTCAACTCTGATTGGTTCAAATCTCATTGGTTGATATTTTTGACTCGAAGGCTTGAGCTCAACTCTGATTGGTTGAAATGAAAATCTTGGAGGCTTGAGCTCAGCTCTCATGGAGAGACTTGAGGGCTTGAGCTCAACTCTGATTGGCTGAAATTTAAAGCTTAATGGATGAATCTCAATTCTCATTGGTTGATATTTTTGACTCGAAGGCTTGAGCTCAACTCTGATTGGTTGAAATGAAAATCTTGGAGGCTTGAGCTCAGCTCTCATGGAGAGACTTGAGGGCTTGAGCTCAACTCTGATTGGCTGAAATTTGAACCTTAATGGATAAATCTCAATTCTCATTGGTTGATATTATTGACTCGAAGGCTTGAGCTCAACTCTGATTGGTTGAAATGAAAATCTTGGAGGCTTGAGCTCAGCTCTCATGGAGAGACTTGAGGGCTTGAGCTCAACTCTGATTGATTTGAAGCTTAATGGATGAATCTCAATTCTCATTGGTTGATATTTTTGACTCGAAGGCTTGAGCTCAACTCTGATTGGTTGAAATGAAAATCTTGGAGGCTTGAGCTCAACTCTCATGGAGAGACTTGAGGGCTTGAGCTCAACTCTGATTGGCTGAAATTTGAAGCTTAATGGATGAATCTCAATTCTCATTGGTTGATATTTTTGACTCGAAGGCTTGAGCTCAACTCTGATTGGTTGAAATGAAAATCTTGGAGGCTTGAGCTCAACTCTCATGGAGAGACTTGAGGGCTTGAGCTCAACTCTGATTGGCTGAAATTTGAAGCTTAATGGATGAATCTCAATTCTCATTGGTTGAAATTTTGAACTCGAAGGTTTGAGCTCAACTCTGATTGGTTGAAATGAAAATCTTGGAGGCTTGAGCTCAACTCTCATGGAGAGACTTGAGGGCTTGAGCTCAACTCTGATTGGCTGAAATTTGAAACTTGATGGATGAATCTCAATTCTCATTGGTTGAAATTTTGAACTCGAAGGTTTGAGCTCAACTCTGATTGGTTGAAATGAAAATCTTTGAGGCTTAAGCTCAGCTCTCATGGAGAGACTTGAGGGCTTGAGCTCAACTCTGATTGGCTGAAATTTGAAGCTTAATGGATGAATCTCAATTCTCATTGGTTGATATTTTTGACTCGAAGGCTTGAGCTCAACTCTGATTGGTTGAAATGAAAATCTTGGAGGCTTGAGCTCAGCTCTCATGGAGAGACTTGAGGGCTTGAGCTCAACTCTGATTGGTTGAAATAAAAATCTTGGAGGATGAATCTCAATTCTCATTGGTTGATATTTTTAACTCGAAGGCTTGAGCTCAACACTGATTGGTTGAAATAAAAATTGAGTGCATTCTGAGTGCATTCCGGCCACACATGACGTACGACATCTCCAGCATAATACCGCATTTTTTCTTCGAAATGCGGTAAAAATAAGAGGAAGAAATTCATTCAAGTTCATTAGAAGAAAAATAATTTTTAAAAAATATGAAAATAATTAAGAAAATTTCAAAATTTTAAAAATTTCTTACATTTAAATATTAAAGAAACCAAAAAAAAAAATTAAAAAAATATTTTTTTTTTACAATTTTTTTTTAAATCAATTTAAGTTATCTTTAAATTATTTTAAGTGAACAAATTCTAAAAAAATGTTTTTGAAACAATTACTTTTTCAGATACATGCCACCTGTGACACCGTCTACGTGGAAAAATACTCGTCTCACAGACCGCTTTGCTCCCGTTTGTCCACAACTTCCACCTGTTCCTGCTTCTGGCCCTGAAGCTCTTCTAGAAGTACCACGTGAACGTCTAGCACAACTAAGGCGCTTGCTTCCACTTCTAGCTAACCAATCTGAAGATTGCCTCTATCTCAATCTTTATGTTCCAAGACAAGGTCAGTATGAGTAAAAATTTTACACTTTATTCTTTTCATTAAATTAATTTTTTTACATTTTTTTAAAAATACTTTAAAAGTGGAATTAGTCCACAAAAAATGTTATAATTTTTATAAAAGTAATTTCTGATTAAAAGACACACTGTTAATGTTTGTGAAAGATTGAAAATATTGTAATCAACAAATAAATTGAAAATTTTTCTAAGAATTTTTTATTTTAAATTTATTCAATTTAATGTTCAATGGCGAAAAATTTATGTTAAAATTACAAGCTAAGAGAAAATCATTTTTTTTTAAATATTTACACAATTCAATAAAGCAAACTCATTTCATCAGAAGCCAATTATTAGACTCTGATACAAAAAAAAAACTTTACCAGTTCACTAAACACATTATTTTATATACGCGCACTTATCACATTCACAAACTCGTTAACAGATACAAAATTAGACGCACTTTTTATCATTTGTTATTGTGTTTTGATTGAAATACACATCTTACGTGTGTACAAAAAGGCACGGTGGCATGTGCAAAAGTGAGGCAAAAAATTTTTTTTTTCTACACGACCCAGCAGACTTTGCCTCGAAAAAATGATGATAAATTAAATTACAACATTTTCATGAGGCTGTTATTAAATAAAGAAAAGAATATATCGTACTCAAGCCAATTTTTTTTTGTGTGTTTAGATATTTCCTTGAAGAGTTTCCTTTAACGGAGAAGGGCTTCTAGAAAGCAGCGAAACAAAAACTTCAAAAAATACTAAAAAGAAGTTAAACTTTTTATCTGGTATTGCCGTTAGAAAAACATTCCATCCAGGACGAGACTTATTTAAAAAACGGAAATGAGAAATAAAAGGCAATAAACAAAATTTTCTCTTACCAACGGTTTCCACGCACTTTCACAAAGTCTCTGTTGAGATAAGCTCATGAAAAATTTAACAAGGCACACAAAATGAAATACGAATCTTAATTTTGTTAGAGTTGTTGTAGATTACACAGCAGAAGAAAAAGATGTGACGAAGAGGAGGAAAAACCACAACTAGACACTTTTTATTATTCTTTTTTTTTTGGACAGCGGACCTTTTTATTTTTATTTTATCTTCAGTCTCACAACTCATTTCATTCACTTTTAGTCAAATTTCTACATAAAAAGTATTTTCGCGAGCGCTTTAGATGAAATGCGATATAAACATTCTTTCGATGTTTATTTTTCCTTCATATTTTCCCCGTCGTTGTTGTCGTCCTCTCTGTCGACGTTGTTTTTTTTGTCAGTTGCTGCATGTTGAGAAAAGTTAAAAACCTTATAATCCGCTCATAAATCATTATTTCAACCGTGACATACAAGACAAGAAAATATCATATTATATTCCTCGGTTTGTGTGTTCATGAGGCAAGAAAAAAAGCGTCTAACAGGAAATTTGAGTAAGCCTTTTAACGAGACGCAGATACGAAGTTTATCGAATCAAAATCGTATAATGTGAACAGAAAATATATTTTATAGAACTAAATGTTTCGCCTGTGTATATGCGCAACGAAAGGGTTGAAAGTGTTAAAATACGCATATAAATATGAAGGTCATCTGATAAGTTCAAATTTTACTTTTTGACAACGGTTATAAGATCAACGATACGCAAAATAAAAATTTCACGCCTTATTATTATATAGATACTACAAAAAAAAATCAATTTTTCATCATATTACTTTATCCTTATCGATTGGAATTTGACACGTTGTTATGTCGTATTATTTTTATCTGAAATCTAGAAGTGGTCATAAATAATTCGTTACAAAATTGTTTTTTTTTGTATCTTATACCAATGTTTTTCAACACTTTTTTTCCTTAAAATTGTGATCTCAGAAAAACATATTTACAATCGGAATTTTCAGGATAATAAAACAGTAAGGTCAATACAATAATATAATTTTTTTCTTTATTTTTATGAGTTTTTAAAGTTTCTACAAAGATTGTCTTTTTAATTTTAAAATATTTTCAATTTTTTAATGAAATTAATAATAATTTTTTTGTTTGCTTTTTTTAATAACTTTTTTTTTAGTTTTTTCAGTTTTAATTTTTGGTAATATTTATTTTTTTGCAAACGACAACGATGACAAAAAAATGGAAAAAAAATACAAAACGAGGAAAAATTCACAAATCGATTTTTAGATCAATTTTGAGGCATTTTTCTCATAATGCCATTGACTGAAAAATAACAATTATTGTTTCAATGACTTGTTTATATTTTCATCTCAATCAATTCACTTATTTCAATGAATTTAATGTTTTCATTTCATCAAGAATAAAAATGGCTTATCTCCAGAATGTCTTTAAAAAAAAATTGTGGAACGATAAAATTAGAAAAATCGAAAGAAAGGTAAGGGCAAATCAAGTAAAGGAATTGATAATAAAATACACATTCAGTCTTTCTGAAGTCTTCGTTCCTTTGTTTTGTAAAGACAAAATTATTTGACTAGTATTTCAGCCACTTCTCAGTTATCCCTAAAGTAAACGATTATTATTACGTTTGCTTCGATTTTTGTTTACACATTAAAGTCCAGTGACTTAAAGGGTAGAAGCACTGGAAGTTAAACTTTACATTCCATTTTGATTAAAAAATTCAAAAATATTTTCAGACGCATTTTAATCAAGTTGTACTTTTCCAAATCAAGTTATGACCGTTTTTTGTTTTTCATTGTATATCGCATCGTTTTTTGCATTTTCATAGAAGAAGAACAAAACACAAACGTTTCGTTTGATTTACAAAGGCGCCAAAATAATTCAAATACACATAGTCGATAGTATAAGATTTTTGACGCTAGGCTTTGGCGCGGCCCAAACTTTCCTATTGTAATACTTAGGTGCATTATTGTACAAATTTTATTTAATTTTGCGACCAAAATTATATGATAAAACCCGAAGCTGTGTTATAAACTTGATTCAGAAAGACAAAAGAGGTAAAAAAAAGGAAATAAAAGAGAAATATAGAACTTCATAAAATATCATGAGCGATATGGGAGCTGTGATATTGTTAACGGGGTCGACTACTGTTATTGACGCGTTTGCCAAGTATTTTTTCCCTCTTTTCTCTTTATAACATTACAATTAAGTGTGATAATAGTAAATAGAGACTGTGGAGGAAAAAAAGGTTCTAGCAATAAACAAAGGAAAATTTTAACAAAAGCGTTTATTGCTAGCAAAAAAAAAAGGTTTCTGTGCTATTAATTTATACACCATTTTCACCATTGACTCTCTCCTTTGTATTTCAAATTTTTACAAAGACATCAAAACATTAATAACGATTTAATTTGGTCAATTTGGGCTCTAATCGTCTCGCCCCGCAAAAAAAAAGGAAGCCAAAAATATAAATTTTCCCTTTTCGGTTGGTTTTTGATCCTTTTTTTATTTATTTAATAAAAGAAAAAATATTTAATTGACCATGTAAATATTTTACCCTGATTTTTGAGTGGAATAATTTGATTCCAAAAAGCAGAATTAAAAAAGGTGATTCTTCTATCACTTTAAAACAATTTAAATTCGTCGGAATCAAATAACGGTAACTTGAGCATGAAGATATCTTTTCAACTAAATATATTTTTTTAAATGTTTGTGATTTACTTTTATTTTTTGTTACACGTCAGATTAATGCAAAAAAAAGATGATAATGGCTTGATGATAATAAATGTACCATATAATCCTACAAGAGACATTATTTTTGAAGCGCTGTTGCGCAGTTTGTAAAAATAGCATTGGATTTCATTATAATGATTTTTCTACAGTTTTGCTTTGATGTAAAAAGGAAACAAAGCAATTTATTGTATTAAAATGTATTTTTTCTGTCTTGTATTTTTTTAATAAGGAAAACAAATCAGAATAATCTTAGAGACTTCAGCGATGTCCACTTGGGTAATTTTATATTTTCCCTGTAATTGGATGTTGTAGTCATAGCGAAGAATATGTTAAATTGAGAGAATTTCATCAGAAGTAATTAATTTCCATCATATTGTGACAACTGTAAACAAAGACAGTTTTCGACCGAAAGCTCTGCTCTCACGACGACGACGACGTTGACGATGATGATGATGATGCTGACGAGTGTAACATTGATGACAAACAGCTCTAAGGCAGTTGGAGCTTAATTAGATTTTATTCTGTATAATAAAATAAGGTGATACCAGGCAGAGTGGATTAGTTCAGTACACAGCTATGATAATAATAATTATTATTAATTTTAATTAAAGACAGCCAGTCAACAGAACGAGTTGTTATTTTGATATTTATTTTTTTTTGCTGATAAAATGTTAATTAAAGTTTCATCAAGTATTAAAATATGAAAGGAGAATTGTCTGTGGTTCATGAATGATTTTTGTTTTGAAAAAGTTAGATAAGAACTTTAATTTATTTCCTCTTTTGTGAGAAAAAGATTTATGTTTTAATTCAATTGTATTTACCTTTTATATTAATATTATTGTGGAATTGATCGATTAACAACTTTTTCTTTAAAACATTTTTATTTATTTAAAAGAATTTCAAGACCCGTATGTGACGAAGACTCTATATCAGTCACTTATGCATTCTAAACATCTATAATTCTATAAATCTTTTTCTTACCTTGTCAATATAAAATAGAGACAAATAAATATAATGAATGTATTAGTTTCAACGGTTTAGTCTTCATGAATAAAAGCTTTTTTTATAACACAACTTTATACAATATTCATAATAATTACTATACCGACATAAAACGAACAAAAGCAAAAATTAAACCAGCACTTATAATATAAATAATAAATTTTACCACCTATTTGTTGCTTTATTTAAACTTATTATTATTATTGTCATCCAACGGGAGTTTTCTCTTTTATTGTAGTTTAACAACTATTTAAAAAGAAATGTATAGCAAAAAAAGAAAAAATCAGATAATAATGATTCTCCTTTTTCCCACTCAATTTTTATAAAGACTGATATTACTTTTTACTCTTCTTTTCTTGGTTGTAGTACCTAAAACAAAAAAAAAGATCCAGGCATTATGACGTTCTGTCACTTTATATGTTCACGGAGAAGTTGTTAAGTGTCTCGATAGACAAAAACAAAAAATATAAAAGTAGAGGAAAATAAATGTTTTTCCCATAAGAACTCCGATACACCATAATCCAGTGCGAAACAGCAAACGGCAGTTAATGGTGCAATATGTGCAATGAACTGTGAAAAAAACATAAACTAAACTCAATTTATGAGCCATTATCATAATAGCATGAAAAAAGGAGAGAGCAACGTCCATGTCAGTTTTGGTCATGTTTCTGTTTTCATTTTTTTTTTGTTCATTTTAGCACTAACTGAGAGATGGTATGTTGTGTGGTTATTTATACTTTGTTCTTATAATAAAGTAAAATTCATGCTGTTTTTTTTTTGTTTTTTCATCTTTTACTTTTTTTTGTCTTGTTGCATCATTGCATAGCTTCGATGTGCAACATAGTAGTTGGATCTTTTCCATATATGAACATTATAAGTTGTAAAATGGTCTGAAAATAGTCGTAAATGCATTTTCATAACGACCAGAGTGCTTAACTTGCTTTTTATCTTCTGGATGCTTAAATAAATTCAAATAAATGGGAGAAAATTAAGAAGGAGGTGAAGGAAGTTGGCCAAAAAGATTTATTTAATTGAAGAGCGTTAATAAAGCACCCATAATGAAACCTGTAGCTATTCTTAGACATCAATTTAAACAACAAATCCATCATTTTCCTCATTTGATATTCATGTGACAGTTGTGCGGCGCACGATGGCTTTGATAAAGTGATATATTATGAGTCATAAAAATGAATAATAATAGGAAATCAATCAATACATCGTGCAACCGGAAAATTTAGAGGTGAAAAGATGGAAGACAAAAATAACATCCCGAGTCAACATCAATTCCGTAGTGCATTGCAGTGTGGTAATTAATCAAAACTGCAAGCACAGCGGGAGTGAGGTTGATTTGTGTGGAAATAATCAACAGCATTGCTTTGCGGTGTAAATAACATCTAACTCAGTGGTATCAAAAACAAATTGATGAATACAAAGAATTTGTGTTAAAATAGAACTGATTGATTGAAGTAATTAAAAGTATGATATTCGATTGAATAAACAGACAGAATTTGTAACAGGATGTCTCTCCCATCGAATGATGTTCAATTACTGTCTTCCACAAATATATATCTTAAACCGCTGATCACACACAACATAAAAGGCCATGATTACGACAATCTGTCCGATATCATGCTTGACATCTGGATATCAATTTACAATGTCATTGGTGCTGTGTCATCATTATTTCAGACATAGCAATGATAAGGGTTTAGAAATATCGAAATGGACTGGCGCGGCGTTACATATAAGAAATATGATTGTTGATGTGATGATGTGTTAAAGATTCCAAGAATTCAAAAACCACACAGATTTTCTTTACTTTTAGATTTATTTAAAAATTTCATAATTAGAGTTTTCATGATGCATCGTATGTGTCAAAAGTCAAATAACAATTTTAATTAGAGGCTTTTTATTTATTTTTTTTTTAAGAAAAATGAACGAAAACCGAAGTTGACGAATTCCACTTCAGATTAACGATGATAACAAATTATGTCTGTGAATTTAAATAAACAGTTAGGGTAAAACTCTAAAAATATTTGAAAAATTTTCAATTTACCCCAAAAAAAACGAAATTATACTTTTTTTTTCGTTTTTTAGCAATAACATAGCGTCTCAACAATAACTAACAAATCATGGAATAATAAATAATTTTCAAAAAAATTTTTAAATTTTTTTTCGCGAAATATTGGAAATATTTGAGCTTTCAAAAGGTTTCCATTATTTTCCATAAAAATATGAAAATTCAGATCTTTCAACCTCGGAGACAAGATTTTTGAAAAAGGTTCATCTCATGTGGAATTCGTCTGCTCCATCTGAATTCAAAAAACGAATAAAAAAGACAACAAAATTGAGTGTGTCTTTCTAAAAATCATGTATGGCAAAAACGAATTAGTGAACTTATGGCGCGCTAAAACGTAATAAGATTAACTATGCTGTGGTTTTTTCTCATCTTGCAAAAACATTAAACCAATATTCACACACGCACTGAGGTAATGCTTATAAAAAAACACCAGAAGGCACAAACAAATGAGTCTGTCTGTGTGAGAGCTCTTTGTGCAAAGTCAAACAGTTAAAGGAAGTCACATCATCGCACACAAGATAAATTGACTTTTGTCTAACCACACGATCATCGTATAAACCTAGTTGAGTTATAGGTGTAGAGAACGAAAAAATAATAAAATAATGAACAAAAAACACACACATAAATACATACTACATACATATATGTACTAGGATGATAATAAAATACGCCGGAGATAAAACAAGAAAGATAAGAGAATGTACAGATGAAAGAGAGCGAGAAAAACTGCTGAAAGCTTTAAAAATAATGCATGCACATTTTTTCATCACACTGTTATTTCCGCTATGGCAGAGGAAAAAATCTCGGCAAAAAAAACAATCCCTTAAATATTGATTGACACACTTTTCCCCCATTCAATTTGTTGTATGCACACACAAAACATATGTTATCCTCTAAGCTCACTCATTTTTATTGAGTTTTACACACAGACGCACACGTACTAATAATATCCTTCAGTCTTTTTCATTCATTAAATATGTTTCGCAAAGCGTACAGAGAGCATAAGTTAGTACATAAAACAATTGTGATTGTGTCAGCACAATTGTATTGTGGAATTTTTCCGTTTGCCGCATGTAGATGCGCGCACATCCACACAATAAATACACAAAAGATGTCCGAAAGGCATAAGAGTTTAATCCATTTCTTGATTAAAATCACGAGAAAAAGGATTCTTCTCCCGATATGTACGACCGGCACCCGTTCGAGCATAAAATTAATGTGGACAGGATTCAGTGAAATGCGAAACCACAATCTTTCGAAGAAATGACAAACGAGATGAATTCCATTCAAAGTAGAATTGAAAGAATCCACTTTGATGTGTCTATTGTTATTTTTACACTTGAATAACCGCATTCATCGCAATTCAAAGTAAAATATCAAGTGATTTTATTAACCAGATGGTGGAGATCAAAGATAAACTCGCCCAAAATGGTCTCTTTTAGAACGCATACTTGAGAATGAGTTCCGGTAGAACTTTTATGCAGAACAAAAGGAGAACTTTTGGTTGGTAAAAGTTTAAAGCTATACAAAAGAGCATTGTTCACCTTGAAATATATCTGAGTTGGATGCAGTTTTTCATATTAAAAACGAAAAAATTCATCTAAATAGACATCATTAGCATTTAGTTCCTGTGATGTAAAAGTTTTTCTCATTAGTTAATATTTACGCAAGCGTCTATTTTTTAATCATCTGCCAATCTCATTTTTCAGAAATACATTAACAACTATTTTTAATAGTTTGAAACCAGATTACCTGGTTGTCTAGATTTTTTTTTCAATCTTCTCGTTTTTGTTAAATTTCGTCAAAATTGAACATTTTTCTGTAATTTTGTACGCGTTTTGAACTGATTAAAACAGAAATGGTGATCTTTTTTTTAAATTGTTTAAAAACTTTAAATTTACTTGTTGTAAATATATCTCCAAAGTATCTTCTTAAAAATTTCTGAGAAACTGAGGAAGAAAAAATAGAAAGATTACCAATTTTGTATTATTTTAAAATCAAAATTTAAAAAAATGTTATTTTATTAATGGGATTTAGCTTGAAATACTTATTTAATCAAGAAAATCCAAAAAAAATAAATAAATATTGGCTAACTTGACGATTCTTTTCATGGTCGAAGCTTTAACTTGATCATACCTTGTGTGTCTCTCTTATTACATTATTCCACGTGATTAATATCTCAGATTATAACCTCTATTCAAGCATTAATGACACAAAAGACTATAAATGCTGCTTAGGCTTATTTATGAATGAATATAAGTCATCATGTTCGTTTTACGTAAGATTCCTTTTTTTGTTGTTATTTATTCCAAGGTTGATTGAAAAAACTCGAATATAAGAAATGATCAGAATAAGCTTTATTCAAACCACAATATCTCGTTGTCTTCATCAATCACATCTCTGTCGAATATGTAGTTTTTTTTTGCATTTGGTCATTTGTCAGGATTGTTCGACACCAATCTCTAATTCAATTTTATTTTCTCATTTATTAGTGGAACTAATTCTAATACAATGTGACATATCATTTACGTATCACTAAACAAACAAAAAACAAAAAGACTTAGCTCGTAATAGATTAGGAAACATCAAAAAAGCGAAATAATATAACTAATAATAATATTAATGATGAGTGTGCTAAGTGCCTTTTAGCAAAAATAAAGTTTTATCTGTGAATGTTACTTTCAAAATTTTCTTCATTAAAAATTTCAAACATTTTGTTTGTTGAAAACTTTTGAGAAAAACAAAAAACACCCCAAAAAGTTAAACAAAAAAAAAATAGAAAATCATGCAAGTGTTAAACTTGTTTTAAACGTTTTATTATTTGTTTTGTTTTCTTTCCCTTTTTCCATTTTTATTTTAATTAGAAGTTTAATTTTCAAAATAATTTAAAAATAAAATTTTCATTTCAGGCGACTCTGCAGAACCTATGGATCAACCGTTGGCAACAATCGTTTACATTCATGGCGAGTCTTATGAATGGAATTCAGGAAATCCATATGACGGATCGGTTCTCGCGTTACATGGTGGCGTCATTGTTGTGACAATAAATTTTCGGTTGGGCGTTTTAGGTAAGTAGAATTATTACTTTAACAATATTCAAATGAAAAAGGACAGGCGTCTCCATTTTTTAAAATCCGAAGCATTCACGTATTTTTTGATATGAATGTATTTCAAAAATGTATATTCTAAAAACATTTTAAAAAAAGTTGCAACGATCAGGTGTACAAAATTCAATATTGTGTTTGCATCCATTTTGTTATTTATGTCTCTGTAAATTCCGCTAAGCCATTCGGAGGACCGAACATCATAAATTTCAATATTTTCTCAATTGTTTGGCTAAGCCACAAGCACGCAAAAAAGAAGAGCAAACAAACAAGAATAGACACATTTTCAGTATTATTTATGGACCCTATTCATTTTTGTCGCAAAACTGGCATTTTGAAAATTGAATAAACGCAAAAGAGGTGTTTCAGAAACAAAAATAAGGAAATCCAATAAAATTCGTTTCCATCAAATGTCACCCTAACTTTCTCTGTCTTTTAGTGACAATAATTTTTTGTTTGAAATTTAACCTCGCTATCCACTCAATTTCCCAGGAACAACTACAAAATTCATATTTTACACATGTCGTTGCATGTTTTTGTTCGATAATATTGTAAGGGACAATATACAAGTGCGAGTACGAAAACACGCTTTGAATGACGTTCGCATGTAAGCGTACTCAAAATGTAAAATTCCTGTAGTTTGTGTGCAATCCAATAATAAATCACGCTTTCAAGAGAGCGAGCTAGAAGTATCTCTGAATTGAAGTGGATGTGTGGCGCTTGTAAATCCTGCTTTTGTTTTCGCCTTTCTGTTTTTTTTTTGTTTGAGCAAAAACAATAGTTGTCAACTGCTTTACAATATGAATTTCGCCGATATTGGTCGTGGTTCGTGTATCGCTACTTGGATTAGAGAAATTAGTTTTTGAATATAAGATCATGTTGTCAGAACATTTTTCGCGTAATCTGCACACGAATGCAACGATTTAAAAAGTATCGGTTTATCCCTAGTCGATAAAGCTTCACATATTCTAAGCACATTTTGTGCAGCAGAAATCTGTTAAAATCGCTTTTTAGATAGAATGACATGAGAGATTTTTCGGTATGCGCCCGTTCAATAGCAATATGATAAAATTAGCTTTCAATAACAACAATAAGAGGCCAACTTGTGAGCGACCAAAATAAAACTATACGGATGAAAGTTTTTCGTATTTAGGCGATGATATTGTCGAAACAAAATCTGCGGATAAATTTCGGACGGAGTTTGTTACGTTTGAATTATTTTCTCTATTTTATGGTGTGTGAGCTTGGTTAATTTTGGATGGAATCGATTAAAACTACTATTCGAAAATATTTGTATCTTTTTCGTTCAACTTTTAATTGCAAATTATTTCCAGAAAAATTTAATAATTTTATTTTTTTGTCCCATCAGGATTAAGTATCGATTTATTTCCATTTAATTTGGACAAAATCGCTCACTTATTGAAATTTTTAGTTCAAATACAATTTACAGTTTTAAAATCATTTCAATAGTAAAACTTTAATTTGAGAACGACAACTTTAAGAAAAAAAATTTTTTGAAATGATATATTTTCACACTCTGGTTCTAATAGTAGGCAAATTAGAGCGAATATATATGTAATTATGGAAACATACAATTTAGTCCCACCAGAACAATGATATGTGCATCGAGAATATTCACTTGATGCACATTTTAAAAATAGTCATATAATTGGGAGGCAATTACGTTTCAATATTTTATTTTGTATTTTTTAACAGTTTCATCAAAATATAAATTTAATTTCAATGAAGTGATTTTTGTTTAGTTTGTTTTTTTATTGGCAAAACAGATTGTTATTTTGCTCCCAAATTTATTTATTTACTCCAAGTTAATGGAAAAGTTTATTTATTTTTTCGAATTTACATTAAAAAAAGCATGTTAAACAAAATTAAATTAGTTCCTGTGTATTTGTAATTATACAAAAAATAAAAAAAAGTACACAAAAAAAAACAAATAATTTGAAAGTATTTTTTTAGGCCACAGGGGTCCAATAGAATTGAATTTTAAATGATTTACATGCAGAATATTTAATTGACTTCAATATATAATTTTTTTTATTACATTTCAGGTTTCCTTAAAACTGGTGCCAAAGGAAGTGCTCAAGGAAATTTCGGCTTGATGGATTTAGTAGCAGGCCTTCATTGGTTGCACGAAAACCTACCTGCCTTTCACGGAGATCCAAATCGTGTAACACTCATGGGACACGGTACAGGAGCTGCCCTAGCAAATATGCTTGTTGTTTCGCCCGTGGCAGGAGGTAACTTCATATTGATTATCTATTAGATTTTTGGGTTCCTGTAAAATGTTGTTTTACTTTTACCCAAAATTGTATCACATTAAGCAGCGTCTGGCGTCTTAACAACATAATAAGTGTAAATTTCGCAAAAACTGTCCCAATATCTCGGCGGCTAAAAACAGTATATTAACATTGAGAATATATTTTTCGGCTGCTTCTCTTCCACACACAAGTAAATTTTAATTACTAAACTTTTCAAATGAAAAACTCTAATTTTCGATCCGAAAACTTTTGTATGCGGTCGTACGTTACTAAGTATTTAGAATGACTTAATTTTTGTCGCTGGGGTAGGAAAAATATCAACAGACACAATCAATTATATTCATCCATATTTCATAAAGATCGCCTAATTTTCGTCGACAATCAACCCAAGGAAAATATTTTTTTAAAAAATTGACGTTGAAGTGTGAGAATTCTAAGAAAAATTTGCGGTTTCCTTTTTCATGGCCTTCTTTTGCCGTCCCAAAATACTTCCTATTGATTTTCTTTCGGGTTTTTATAGTTTTTAAACAAGTGAATGAATCAACAATGAAATGAATAAAATAAATTTCAAAAGGTTGCTAATGGTCAAAAAGAAAGAAGGGATTTGAAGCTGAATATATAAATGATGATTATGCTAAAAACACACAAAGGGGAACATGTCCATATACAAATTGAGGTTTTTTCTTATAACGTCTCACTCTGCTGACGTAATCTGACATTTTATACGAAAAGAAGGTTTTCATAGAAGTTTTTTTTATGATAATTTATCACATTTATAGGAGCGTTATTGAAAAATATAAAATTTAATGAGAATTACACGAAAATATACTAAAGTCCCATTTGACCAAAATTAGTATTCATAAACACACGTTTCCATCAAAATTAAAGAATTTTTTAAAAATTAATCAAATTCAAGAAATACTTTTAACTTTTATGACTATTATATCATATAGTGATGGTAATTTTGGATTAGAAAATTTAAGTTCTTTCCAAACTTGATGTCGAAACTAATCACATATTAAAACGTATTGCTTGTAACCTTCACTTTTGATGCGAATAAAATTAAGACTGACATGTTTGTTTGTTTATTTAACATTTCAGTACATATTGATTTACCGAAAATATAAGGAAAAAATTGGGTTTTCCATTAAGATGTTCTCCGATAGTACATTAAATTATGTGTCAAAGCTCGAGACAGTCGTAAAATTAACTAGATAAATTCGTGGAAAAAAAACTAATTTTATTTTTTCACAAAATGAATTCACTTTCATGGATTTCATTCAACTTGTTCAATTATCTTTATTTTTTTTTTTAGAAAAAAAAATCACCCTAAAATATTTTTTATTAAAATATTAACCTTTACGGGTCATATTTTTTTTAAATAACTTGAAAATAAAGAAATATTATTTTTTTTTAAAATTTATTCTTGTGGTCAACTTCGATTTACAGTAGCGATCATAAGTTTTTTGCAAAAGGCTTTTATTCATACAAATCCCTCAAAATTGGGCTCCTGTGAAAAATATAAGTTGCTTTTTGTAATTTTTTCGCATACACGATTTTAATAAGCTACCATAGGACAACATTTTTCGTTGTTACGAAAATGTTTATCTTTACGAGTTTCATAGTTATTTTCTAAAAAAATGGTCAAAAATGGTGATTTTTATATGAAAATTATTTGTTTCAAATAAACCATATCCATGAAACGCGTGAAGATAAAAATTTCCCTAAGAGCGGAAAATGTTGTCCTACAAAAACGTATATGCGAAAAAAGTTTCCGAATGCAACATATATTTTTCACAAAAGCCCAATTTTGAAGAATTTGTATTAAAACAACCTTTTGCAAAAATTTTAGAATCGCTACTGTATTTTTTTCAATCCGATTTTGCTTCAATTTTAGAAAAATTGGTAAATAAATTGAGAATAAGTACTAAGAGAAGATTATTTTGAAAGTGCGAAATACAATCTAAAATCAAGCATTTACTCATGTTTGTCTGAAATTAAGAAGTAATTATTCAAAGAAGCCATTAAGCAAAATTTTCTGTTTTCTACCGAGAAATATTCACATGAATGCACCTTTATTCGACATGTAGTTTCTAATCTATTTCAAAAACTAATGAAACGTCTGCCAAACACACATCGAAGAGAGAAATATATTTCTCTGTTCTTTCTCTCACTTTGAATGCGCAAAATTAATTGAAGATGAAAACGTGTGGGTAGACACAAAAATATCCCATCAATGCAAAACTTATTGTAGATCTTTATCTGCAAAGTGTTATGTGATGCTGTTATAAACTCAAACACTCAGTTTTGTATTTCACATCACATATCATGATTTGTTGCTTTGACGAAATTCAGGACGTTTTTACGTGTGAACTGAAAACCCAATTGTATGTTTAATTACAAAACTAGGCTTTCGCAGAACGAAGAGGAGAAGTTGGAAACGAAGTTTGGTCGTTATTCTTGTAAATGTCTCAATTAAGTAAAGCAAATTAAAATTTGGTTGTTCTAGTTTTGTGCGTGCTTGCTTAATGTTATGTATTCAAATGACAATATTTATCTAAGTCTATGGCAAACTAACATAATCCTGATGAAGCAGAAACTAGAGCAAACATTGTATTGTATTGTATTTTAAATATTTTCTTGTTGAATCGAAACAACGTGAGAATTTACATACGTAAAAAAATTTGAAAAAAATCACGCGAAAAGACGGTATACAATAAATATTATCAAAAGAAAAAATATAAATAAATTATTTTAATATTATACGAAATAAATACGAAGAGCGAATGAAAACAATCAGAAAAAGAAGAACTTTTTGATTGAATTGATTTGATTGAATGTACAATTATTTGAGAATTCTTTTTATAAATATTGATATTTATTTTCATAAAAAACCGCTAAAATGACATTTTTTTTAGACTTGGTTCATCGGGCCATTCTATTAAGTGGGTCGGCATTGTCACCGTGGGCGATTCAGCGAGATCCTCTTTATGTCAAAAGAAAAGTTGCTGAACACACAGGTTGCCATGGTGAGTTATTAGAGGAAGATCTGGCACCTTGCTTGCGCGGCAAAAGTGTGAAGGAACTTTTAGGAGTTCGATTGGATACACCAAGGTATGAAAGAATACGACTCATAAATTTTGAGACACAATCTAATTTGTCACAATATTAGATTTTTGCCTGGCTTTGCGCCATTTGTCGATGGAACTGTTATTGTGAATCCCGCTACAACTCCAATCGATCCATTAACACTGCCACCTGGGTCGGCAATTGCAAGGTAACATAAATTTCGCATGATGAATTTGAATATTTTTCAATCGAAATGAATTATAATTTATTATTTTTTGCTAAATTATTGCAGCACGCAAGGACTCGAATTGGCGGATTTTCCCACGAGAGAGCTTATATTTGGATTGACCTCATTAGAATCATATTTGGATCTGAGTGCACAAGACTTAGAATTCGGTTTCAATGAAACACGACGCGATAGAATTTTACGTACATATGTTAGGAACGTGTATCATTATCATTTAAATGAGATATTTTCAGCTTTAAAAGTAAGTCGCGCGCTTATGCACGTAAAAAAACGGCAGCTGCCAAAAAAATTATTATTCATACATATATTTTTTTTTTTAGAATGAGTACACTGACTGGGAGAGGCCTCCACGTAATCCATTAAGTGCACGTGATGCCACACTCGAATTTTTAAGTGATGGTCATACGGCAGCGCCATTAGTTCGCTTAGGTTATATGCATAGTTTGAGAGGTGGACGTACATATTTTTTACATTTTCGTCACCAATCGGGCGAACGTGATTTTCCACAAGTAAGACGTTTTGTCTATTATTTGTTGTTTTTTTTCACATAAGAAAAAATGTTTCTTTTTGCACTTAATTAGAGAGGCGGATCCGTTCGTGGTGAAGATGTGCCTTTTTGTCTAGGACTTCCACTATCACCTTTATTTCCTTACAATTATACCCAACAAGACGTACAAACCAGTCGTGTTTTCATATTATACATTTCACAATTTGCCCAAACTGGGTAAGTAATAAGGCGTCTCCACTGCTTTTTTAAATTTAATGCATGCTCAAGCAAGAAATTAAGTCATGAATGTGAAATTAGACATAAATAGAGCTAATTTAAAAAGTTCAGAGAATCAAGAGGTGATAACTTCACATCCATAATTCATTTAACGGCACCGTGTCCCGAAAAAGAATATTCGTTTTCAAAAAGAAAAATTAATGGAAAAAAATATTTACATAAAATATCAGAATATTTCAAGAAAAGTGCCTCGTATCGCATGCACACACAGCGCAAATTGTGTTTGAATAATAATTTTCCATCAATTTTTCTCCTCTTTCTCATCGACTGTGATTCTCTCGTGCACATTATCATTTGCCAACCGAACATGATAATAATCATCATCATTGGAAAATATATTTATTTTGACGTATAAAAAATTTCAGCAACCCAAATGGATTAATTTCATCGTCAAATATTGACATATCTCATGCCAATAACAATAATAAGCACACGAACGTTATAGAGCAAGAGCATCTGCTGGCGAATCTCCACTCGTCGGTTCTACATCACTACGATGAGAATGTTCATTTGGCTGCAATCGGTCGTGGCAGCAGTAACGTCGCTGTAAATAACAATGCAGGAATTGGAGAAAGACAAATAATGTCGTCTTCATCGACATCGCAGCCCTCAAACAGCAAGAACAAACGAAGAAGAGAGACGGAAAAAAATAATCGCCCTCTCGTTAGTGAGCAGAGCATTTCAGCTAATGGCATTACTCTCTCTGCTAGTATAAATAATCATAATAACAATGTTTATCACAAACTTCGGCGAAAACGAGCACCCAACACGTCTCCCAATAATAATAACGTCGAAAATGAAATTGAAGAAGAAGCAGACGAAGAGTTGGAACCAGAAGATGAGGACTATGAGGAAGAAGAAGATCATGACGACGAGGAGCGCTCAAAAACTGATAGGTTAGATGACATCAGCAAACTTCACATTCCTTTTTGGGACACCTATGACTCTATCAATCAAATTTACCTGGAAATGGGTAAGTAGTTTGTTGCATTTTATTTCATCATCTTTGAACGGAATTCAAAATAAAAGGGTTTCAAGTGTTTAATCTTCATATGTTTCTGCTGATCTCTAATACCATATCTCATATATTTGTTTGGTTTATCATAAATACATCCATTTGTCTTAATCTATGTGAGAATCCTAAATGCCTCTCATTTCATATGAAATTAGAGACTAAGAAACCGGACACTCGATAACCGAATATTCCTCAAATTAATTGAGGGTAATTTTTTCATGCAAAATTTAAAAAAATGTGAAAAAGCATCTTTTTAATAAAAAAAAAAATACCCATTTTTGAGGACATTTATTTTTAAAATTTAAAATTTTTACAGTTTGAAGTTTTCATAAACTCGCAAACCTATAATTTTATCAGAAAATATAAATTTTTGTGCATATCTAAATATTAAAAAAAATTGAAAATTTTTATATTTTTCTTCACGATAACCGGGTAGCGAAATTTGTCGAGAAATTGTAGTCTCTATATCAAATAAACCAACCAATAGCAGATATGCAATCCAAATCATTTGAATGATGGTAATCAACAATGGACGTTTGTATTGTGGTTCCACATAAATTTATTGATTTAAGCCTAAACTTGATTTATTATACATTTTGCAACATTTTTGTTGTTTGCGCTCACACTCGCACACACTTCTGATAGATATGAGAGCAAACAAATACTGGAAGGCAAATAATATCGACTCAATTGTTATTAAATGTACATGCCTAGAGTTGGGCACAGGCTATAAAACAAAAACTTGCTGGACTTTCTATGACTAATTAAATTCTCATAGAAAATCGCCCAAGTTGTCTATTTGGTGCGTCCGAAAATTACCACATAAACATTATGGCAAGAACAGCAGGCAATAATAATTATTATAATGTTAATAAATAATTTTGTTTCTCTATTTTCTATCTCTCTCTCTTATTGCGAAACAGGAGCCCGTGCAGAGGCACGTAATCATTATCGTGGTCATAAATTGTCGATGTGGTTAAGTTTGATACCGCAACTACACTCGCCCGGAGATACTGCTGAAATGAATATGAGACATCATCATTTCTTGGAAGACAGTGCTCAGTACTACGATGGTAAGTAAGATTTTGTAATTTCTTCACATATTCAATTTGCATAAAAATAAAACTAGTTCATATTCCATTTAGATAAAATAAGTCATGATGTGAATTGATTAAGCTAAATTTATGTCAAATAACTTTTTTTCATTCACTCACGTTTAACTAAAAATGGCTTTCAAGATAGCTGATTCTCAAATTTCCGTTCTTTCCGTTTGTTCTGATGAACACTGATTGCTACAAAAAGCAAACATGCCGAGGTAACAAGGCAAGAAAGTGATTCGATAATAAATGTCAGCCCAGCATAACAACCACCATTGCATCGTCTGTATACATGAAAAGGGATCTTTGTGTTCGATTGAATTGAAAAGTGATTTCCATTTTACCCTCAGGGATAATACATTAAACTTATCGAAATACCAAGTACAAGCACACAAAACATGTTTATTTATAAATTTTATCTTCAGTCACTTTCGTACCCGTTTGGAAGGATATTCTAAATCTCTGTTCAAGTTTTGAATGTGCTTGCCTTTTAATAAATACCACCGTGATGACGATGTGATATCGTACCTGATGTGAATCTAAAGAGACTACTCGAATATATTTTGATCAATTGATGAAACGAGTAGAAGTCAACGCATTTCTGTCTCATGTGACAATTGTGTTTGTCCAAACACTTTTGACATAACAGGATATTTTGATTGCAAAACCAACTATGGTCATATACCTTACTTCCGATTTCTAAAAATTAGAATATCCATTCGATGGAATTAATATCATTACATATACATACTAACAAAGCTCATGTCTTTTTACAGTGTTATTTATGTAAATTTGTAGACGTGTGCGAAAAAAACTTCCCTCGTCTTTCTTTTGAATGTATGCAACAAATAATTTGTTTTCATACGATTGGAAAATTCGTTGAAGCCATTCAAGGCACATGAAAAAAGTACACAAACATTGAAAGCATTTGAGAATTGAATCGCGTTTGTTATGAAAATATTTGTACAAAATATTCATTTGATAAACATATCTTGAAAAGAGAGATTGCAAAAGCTCGATTTAACGAAGCTCAATCATTTTAGCTCAGCAATTTTAGAACAATTTTTTTGGAACAAAATTAATTGGAAGTTTAAAGTATCAGAACACCTGATTTCAGCATTTCATCGAAAAATAAAAGGACATGAGATTTTTTTAATGGTTTTATATTAGTTAAGCCTAAAGTAGTCCAAAAAACCTAATTTTTAAATTCTAGAACGAACTTCAGTGTTTCTATGCATTTTTAGTGAGATTGGGTATGTCAAAGAGGTTCTTGAATATACCCAAATGCACCAAAAAATGTTTCAAATCTCAAAAGCTCATTCTAGAATTTTGAATTTAGGTTTTTTCGATTTGTTTAAGCCCAAATAAGACAAGGCCATCAAAATATCTCTTGCCATTCATTTTTCGATGAAATGCTAAAATCGGGTGATGTGAATATCTGTTTGATAAAATGGTTCGATACTTCGAGCTTCGAACACCCACAGCTCGCAATCTCGACCGATAAATATTTTATAAAATCTTGTGTGCTTCGTAATTCAATTTGAAGTTTAAACATGTTGCTTTTTAGATTAAGGAAAAAACTTAACAACTCTCGACTAAGTGTATTAATTTATATCATTTAGGTATCGTGCGCCAACAATCATTCACCCGTCCACCTGTTGTTAAAAGTCCAGTTCCCAAAATAACGTCGACACGGGCACCGATTATATCTTCTACCATGATGACAATGACAGAGGTGACACCCATCACCGCAATACCCACAGCCACAACAGGTACATACCATTTTAAACTTTACTTTGTCTCTCTCTTATCCCATTCATGAATCTATTCTATGATGCCATGCTCTATAAATAAATCTCTCATGCAAGTTAAAGTAAAGTTTATCGCCGCACTCTTTTGTTTTCGAATTTTCCATTGTTTTTCACCTACCTTGTACTCCCAGTCACTTTTTGTTGATTTTATATTCTCTTACAATGTTGTCAGCAACTGATTTTTTTGCGTCGTAATACCATATCTGGACGAAAGTTAGTTTTATTAATTTCATTTTTTCAAACATTTTTATAATATTAAATAAAGTAAAGCCACAAGTTTTAAAATTAAATAGGAAACTTTCTCCTTTTATATGGGCGACGACAATATTATTATTTCTCTTTGAGTTTTTATTCCTCCCTCCAGGATTATCATCAACAGCCATGTCAGTGATATAAATACATAGAGAGAGAAAAATTTTTGTACATGTATATTTCCATGCAATGATAAAGTTTAAACTTTTCCGATTTTTTGTTTTGTCTATTTTTCCTCATGCCAAAAACGAACAACAACAACAACAAAAAATAAAGTAGAATGTCCTCCAAATACGACAATTGTGCCGACAATTGCAGCCACCCGGCCGCAACATAACAATAATGGCGGCAGTAACAACAGTAACGATAATAGTTTATTAAAGCGCCTCGCAAGCACACATCTGCAAAGTTATGCAACAGCATTGACAATAACAATAGCGGTCGGTTGCTTCCTTCTCCTGCTGAACGTGTTCATATTCGCTGCCATTTATTATCAGCGGGAAAAACGTGCCAATTATACAAAGCGCAAAGAAGAGTTGACTGAAACAGATTTGATAAATTCTTCGTCGTCGCCTAGCATCGAGAGGTACCAGCACAAGTTGATCACCGGCCAAATAGGCGGAGGTGGAGGCGGCAGCAGCTGCAGTCGCAAAAGCAGCATGCAGAGTTTAGCTGGTGCCAATGGTTTCGGCGAATACGAGATGCATTTGAAGGAGAAACTGTGCACCGTCGAACTGCCAATGCAGGAATTCAGATGTCCGTCAACGTCGAACAGCAGCGGGACCCAGTCGATTATCCAGGCACATTGTGCAACGCCACAGCACCAACACAATATTATTCAACACACAAACGACTCATTAGTTGTTTATCCGCCCACCTATACGTCCCATCCACCTTCTGACAATAGTGATAGTATCCGCAATGTTCTCGTAGAGCACTGTCACCAAGCAACTCAAGCCACAAATACCGATAATAACTTGATCATGAGCGAAAGTGATCGCGATCTCAGTCCCGGCATACCGGAACCACCTCCGCCACCAAAAGGGATGCCCTTCCAAGCAGGCATCCTTCGAAATCAGGGTGGACCTTCCACGCCAAGCACATCCAAGAAACGCGTTCAAATTCAAGAGATTTCTGTGTGACAAACAAATTATCATACATAGCTAGTAGTTAGTATTTTAATATGTAAAACGTTAAAGGTGGTCATTCATATGCCTCTCATTATCTCTCACTCACGCTCACTACTTTTTATTTCATAAATAGGTGTACAACGCAAAATAGGCCTACAATTTTATGTTTGCATATCTCTCCCTTGATGGTAATTTTTAAATTGTCGGTATAAATGTGGCGTGCATTTGTATCAATTTTACCCACACAAACTCTCCCAAATTAAGTTTTAAGAAATATTTCATGGATAGATGTGTATGAAAAAATATAAATGTGATACTATTTTTTATTCCATAACATTCCTCATTCTTATCAAAATTCATTGTCATCAAACTTATTGTTATCTCATGTAATTTATCAAGTTCTCTACAAATATTTCCATTATTTTACATTCCAACAAAAAAAAAACAAACGTATAAATATCAAAAGCAAAAGCAGCAAAAAATCAAATTCAATCTCATCATATTTGATTTCATTGAAATTTTCACACCCAGGTCACTTCGCATAGAATATAGTTAGGTGTTAATAAAGTGAAAATCAAAAAGAATTTTTAATGAATCAAATATAAAAAGTTGTACAAAGGTAAAATAAATATGAGATATTTTTTAATGTTAAAAGTACTCCCATTTTTGTACATATTCAATACATAACAATAAAACATTTGTACGAGATAAATATTAAATATGACACAAATTGATTGATAGGGAATCGATAAATATAAAAATTTTATTGCTGTTTTACTAATCATGTAAAATATCTATATAATAGTAAAATTAGGAATAGACAGAAAGATAATTTAAATTATATAACTATAACATAAAATTTACTGTGTAACTAAATACACTTCAATTGGGAATTGAATGATAATTTAAAAAAAATAAATATATAAAAAATATTAATTAGAATTTAATAAAAATGAATAAAATTCAACAATAATTAAGGATGGAAAAGTATTCTTAAAACTATAATTAAATAAAAAAAAAACAAAACATTAAACCAACATAATAAAATAAACAAGCAATTTTAATCAATATTTTGACAAAGAATTTTATAGGTAAGTACACTCTGAATCAGTGATTATAAATACACATGATAATTTTGGCTCAAATTCATTAGATGCATAATAAAATATAAATAAATATCATTCATTTTTTTAAAAATCGTTCAATAAAATTTTATTTAACTGCACAAACGAAGAGCTTTTAATTACACATCAGATACTTTTGAAACAAAAACTAAATAAATAAACATTAAGAGTATTTAAAACGAAGATGATATTTCAATGTAATTTTTAAGTGTCATTCAATTTCTATCTTCCTAAGCTTTTATACATGTTTATTGAAACATTAATTGAAATGTAAATGTTCTGCAAGTCGAATCAAATTGAGTATCCTCTATAAGTAGATTTTGTTGAATATATATGATATAATTTCCTACAATGAGTTTTAGAAAGTTTCGTCGAAATACACTGAAAATTATTGAAGATGCAATGATTGGTTCAAACTAAAATCGTGTCTACAACGGTGTTAAGGTTTCTCTTAAATGCAATGGATCAATGAATCCATTAAGAAAGTTAAACATATGTGAATCTTGAGTAAAGTATTGAAAGCTTAGCAAGTTTCATACGACAAGATTTCGTCTTATGAATTTTGTGTGAAAAATTGTAAGCAAATAATTACTTAAAATTTCAAAACTGAACATGAAATGTATCAACGTGAACATAAATTTTTATACTTGAGTTATTGTTACATTGTTCGTCGAGAGCCTCGCATATTTTGAATTTTCAATTAGGTTAAGAACAAGAAAAAATAACGTTACAGAGCGAGCATTCGTGAACAGTAATCATAACTACGCCCATTAAATGACGATGATTACGTTTATTTTTCCAGCTACTGAAGTAAAATTCCTAATGAAAATAATATCACTGTCATTATCATCTTAAGAATCAATATTTATTCTTTCCGCCTTCTGCTTCACTTAATATAACGACTTTTAGATCTTTTTCCATCTTCATTAAGCTACATACACCGTCGTGTATTTGGGGTATCTCATTTACCATGACCGTGTTTAGCTAGCTCAAATGCAAATAGATACTAATAATAATTATTTTCTGAACTGTTCCGCTTATATTTCTTGGCTTTTTTGTTGCTGCTGTGTGTCACTCTTTTTGTCTTTCACAAAAAAAGACGAGAAAATCATTGAAGCAGCTTATATGAATTTATGAAGCATAAATACATAAATTTAGCAATTTCGTAAGAAAAACCATGAAGTTCCCCTTTCAACGTCAGCACGTCTTGCTTTTTCCCGTTTTTATTATTACAACTTTCACACACACACACACCCACCCACACAAAATTCACGCTTAGCAGAAAATTATTTTGATATTTGCCAGCTGTCATAAACTAAATGACAATATTTGTGTTTGACGAAATATATTTTACTTCTTACTTGCTTTTGTAAAAATTAGCAGGCTAGTATTAATGCGAAACATATTATCGCGATAGAAATAAAACAACACAAACATTTTATTGCCGCACAATGACAATGATGAGGGAGAAAAGGAAGAAGTTAATTAATTTTTCTTTTTTTTATTTTTTTTTAGCTGACGTACTCTTTGATGGATTTTTGTTTGGGACACGTGTTTGTTAGAACATTTTTTTGTATGTTAAAGGATGTTTATAATTTTAAATACGGAAACAACACGTGACCTGTTTGCAAGATTATATCAACCAAGGTTTTGCCATTTGTCTCATTGGTCAAACGTAGTTTTTTTTGCTGAAAATTAGTTCACAGAAAATTTAAAATTCTGGGAAAAGAGCATTTTTAACCATCACGGAACAATAATAATCGTTTAAGACCAAACAAACTATTCAGTTCATCGTACAATGAATGTGGAATAAAATAAAATGTAGAAATTCAAAGAAATCGACCTATTATTTGCATTTATTTCTCTTCTCTTGCGTAATTCCTCTTGAATAACTGACCTTATTCCCTTTTTCTCGATTTTATTCTCCGATGGTTTCTTTCATTTTTATGGTCATGTGTTCGTTTATTCCCTTTTGTTTATAGCTTTATACATACATTCATAGCTATATTCGAAAGGGATTTATTTTTAAATGTTATATCGTCTATTATTGCTCCTTCCAGTCATTGATGTAAGAAAAACACATCGGAAAACTATATTAAACAAATGAACAGAGATAGTATTTCCCATTGAACTAGTATTGAACGGTTTAACAACGCAGTAGTAAATAAATACGAATGATGAGGAGATTTAATTTTTCAAAATGAGATAATAAAATAAATAAAAAAAACTGAAAAATTTTATTTACTAAAACTATATTTTATGCTTTCGGACAGATTCAAATAACAAAATAGTTTTACATTTAGGGTTCCCAAAATTATAGAAATTTCTTCCCATATTAAACTACAAATCTATAATTATCCCTGGATTGCAATTTTGCTGAATTTTTTATGAAAATTAAATGTTTCATCACATCTAGAGTTAAATTACAAAAATGTTAACAAGGGAAATTTAGAATTTTTAGTGGTTTTTAATATTGTTTAAAGTTATTTTTCCCAATTTTTCAATTAAAAAAAATTAATTGAAATTATCATTTAAAAAGTACGCTATATTTAAGTCAATTCAAAGTTTTGTTTTTATAATTTTCAAACAAAATAAAGTTTTTTTTTTATTAATTTTAATTTGACATTCAATTTATTTAATATAATTTTAATATAAAGATTAGATTTAAGGCCGTTCCAAATTTTTTTCGATGTTTTTGTCCCATAAGATTTTTTTCAAAATAATAAAAAAGTTTTTAAAATACTTTTTTACACAAAATGACAAAGTATTAACAATTTTTGATCATTAATGAATACTTTAATGAATATTTATTAAAAATTCATCTCAGAATATTTCAAGTCAAAAATTCAACCAAAACAATTTCATAAAAATAATTGTCTAAAAATTTTAAAAATATTTAAAAAAAAAATTTAGAGAAGAAAATTTATGTTAAATTTTGTTTTACAGTCAAAAAAAACACTGTCAATTTTGATGAATTTTCAATTTTTCAATTTCAATTTTTATTATTTTACCCAATTGGATTTTTGACTTTTGAAGTGGGGCATGAGACAGAAAAATTGAAAAAATTTTGGAGCGGGCTAAATTAAATATATAAAGATTAGAACAACAAAATTACTTTTAGTTAGTGCATTTGGAGCAAATTCAAAAAGAATTTATTTCAAGAACAAATTAATTTTTAAAAGCGTATTATTTTTCAAACGGACTTTTTGTCATGAAATTCTATTTGTCAACGCTTTTAAGTTAAAATTTTATGTCTTTAAAGCAACTTCCGTCTTTAACCATTTCATCCACAAATTAAACATGACTGCTTCTTCACTCACAATAAATCAACGTCAAAATGGATATTTTATGTCTTATTTTTGTAAGTTATTACTTATGACGATGGCTTTAGGGTTGTAGCATTGTACACTATCGTTGTTAAATTATCATTTGTTTGTTCGTGGTTTGCCCATAAACTATTATTATAGTGGTAGTAATTGCTAACTAATTGTAATGAATTGCATTTAAAATGGTGTGTTGCAATCTAGATACCTTTTGATGGTAATCTTGCATTTGGCAAACAATAAATTTTGAGTGTGTGCGTTTAAGAAAATATTTACTGCAAATCACTTACTTTTGGGATATAAATCAAAAATAAGCGGATTGATGTGTCTGTGTTGTCTTTGAAACACATGTTCACGTGAAGATGATGATGATGAACATACATTATTGTAGCAACAAGCAAGTGGTGCATATAATTTTCGAGTGTATGAGCCTGTAAAGTAGCATTAAAATGTAATCCAATTTAATGCAGTGACTTTTATATCGCAGTTGTACAAGAATAATATAACAACAACACTCTATGTAGTCTGGTGAGCAAGTGCATTTCAATATTATTATTATTATTATCAGAATCTGCATATCGGCATTAACATCGATTTAGCAAAATGTCGTTCAATAAGGTGCCTGATGTAAAATTATTGTCATAACGAATAGATGGAAAATACTTTTTCATGCGTAAAAATTGGATAAAAATTGCTGCCTCGTGTGCTCAGTTTAGAGTTTCACAAAAAAATGTTCCTATTATATATCTGTTCAATACTACTTACTGTCAAATTTGACGACAAAAACACATTTTGTATTGATTTTTTTTCTCTCTGAGCAATGCCAACAAATAAAAAATGTAATCGAAATGATGAAAGATTCAAGAAGTAAATATTACACGCGATTTTTCTGTCTACATGTATTGTTCGATTTTTTCTGAATCAGTGACAATAATGCATGTACGCAATATATACTACAGCAATACAAATTTAACGAATTGAACGAACTTTCAAATATTTATCCTGTTACACGCGTCATCGTAACTTGGCAGCGACAATAAAACAATCGCAAAAAAGGAGAATCAATGAATATAAAATCTGTATACAGACCTTTTTTCCACTAGCATCTTGGCAAGGAAGCGGAAATATGAAAAAGAAAGAGAACTGATGATTTCCTGTAACATGAAGAAGAAGAAGTAAACGGAAAACGTACCGACTTGTAAGATTTTTTTTTTGTTTCTTGTGTCATCTGGCGCAATGAAACATCCTTTTACATTTCAATGAGCAATGTCAATGGCTACTTGACTTTGCACTGAAAATGATGTCCCTGAGTTTTTTTTCATGTTGTTCCGCTGAGGTGTAAAAAGTACTAAGATTGAAATGACAAACTTTTTATGGGAAAAAAATAGTTCTTGACAAATTAAAAAATTTTCAATATTAAATATTCATAGAAAAATATTGTGGCATCACAGGCATTTCCTGAGTGTCTGCTTCGGTTCCATGAATAATAATTTAATTAAATTCAAATTAATTTATATGCTTATGATAAAACGGAAGAGTATATGTGGGTGAGTTTGTTCCTCTAGAAAATTATACTGTGCAAGAAAAATACTCTTAATTTAATTTAATTTCATTATCACACTGTATTTGAGTCTATGGTTTCACAAGATTTTCAGGATATTTAATTATGAGCGTCCATTTAATTTTATTTTTCATTAGTTTGTAGTTTTTGTTGTACCATTGCGGTGGTGCAATGCGCGTTGACCCAAGTTTTGATGAAGATGAAAATATTTTTTTATTTTTTCATAATTTTTTATAATCATGCATTAAAGAGAAATTTAATTTAATCATTTGAACAGGTGTTAAGAATTCATCTTTTTAAGATTTTTTTGTTCTTTAATACACAAACGATGATTCGGGATTTTTTTTAAAGCAAACTCTTTTTAAAGAAAAGAGAAATTGGCGAAAAGAACAAAAACGATCATGTATAAAAAATATAAACAAAAACAATTTGTGGAAATAACAAAACCTAAAGAATTGTAAACAAAAAAAAAAGTGAAAATTGTTTTCGTAACAAAAATAAATAAATAAACAATATCATCTTTCTCATAATAGATTAGGTAGTAAATAATTTAGAAAATTGTTGATGACATCAACAAATCGAAGAAAAGGTACTCATTCTACCTTTTTTTGAAAATGACATTGAGGGACCCTTTTGATAATTATGTATTTTAAACTGTAAATTGAATTTATTTTTTTTTGTTTAGGAAACCCCATTTTTTTAATTTGTTGTCCCTTTGCTCATTTTGAAAAGACGGAATGCGACAAAAATATTTTTAAAAAATTTTGTACCCTTTTTAATAATACTTTTTAAACTTTAAAAAAAGTTTTTTACGAAAATCAATATTTTGAAAATAGTTTTTGAAATATATTTCTATTACATTTAAAATTTTTTAATTATTTTTTCAGTTTAAATAAAAATAAGAAAAATAAATAAAAATCATTACTAATTAATTAAATATAATAAAAATAATTTATAAATTACAAAAAAACGGTCAAAAATGGTGATTTCATATGAAAAAATATTACAAAATATCTTTTTTATTTCTTTTTTGGAATAAAAAGTTTGAAATAAGTTTAGAGCGACCTATTAAAATATTTTCTTTTGTGTCTTGAAATTTTTTCCGAAAAAAAATCCTGAAACCAAGGAAAAAAATTTGCATTTTACAGTGAAAATACAATAATGACACAATAATCTTGAGTTAAACAAAATTTTTAGATAACATTGTTACAAACGGTGCGAGCTGATCACTTTTATGCTCGAAGTAGTTGAAGAAATGCAAACCAAAATAAGCAGCTAATTTGCATAAGCGTTGTTTCTCCACTACATCGCTTTACTTCTATTTGTATATTGCATGCAACTCAACTGTTACTACGAACAACTTTTGAGAAAAAGTCTGAAATGACAAGTACATGCACTTATTTTATGCAAATTTTATTTATTTTCACAACTAAAAGGGAGTAAGCAAATTGTCTGCCAAAGTGTTGTTAGGTCCTACAATGTCGAGCAGCAGCAGCAGCTTGCTTAGTTAGAAAAACAAGATTAAATTTATTCAAAAAATAACACACAAAATGTTTACTTGTTTATTCGGAGACTCTTTTTTTTTCTCATTGCGCTCTGCCGTTGATGGCTGAATCCGAGACAGGTGTAGGTCTGAAGTGCCTTTAACTTACGAGTACAGCGAGAATTATTGTCTATTAAATAAAATATAAAAAATTGAATATAATTAGGGGAAGCCCTCCCAATTTGATCCTCTTATACATCTGACTTCAACTGACTACAATGAAACCCGCGCGATAGTGATGAAAGTAGAGCAATAATAATCTTCATCGTAATAATAAATGAAAATGGAGGGAGAAGCATTTGAAAAGACGGAAAAATTATGCAAAATTTAATGCTATTACCCAGCACCAACTCGCACACAACAGAAACTTACCCGCTGTCATCGTCTTCGTCGTGGTATCTACATTTTCATAATAACAACAATAATGATAATTATAGACATATAGAAATGGTAAGCACGACACACAGCAATAAAATTAAATTACATTAAATATTCAAGACATTTCGTGCAAGAAAAAGGCTTGTAGGTATTTGTTGTGCCATTTAATTTTTTTTTGTCTCTGCTCTTTCCCGACAATGACGACCTTTTTCCATGTCATATCATCTCATTTGGTGTAAGGCAGCATTGGCAAAACTATTGTGTGGCAGCAATGAAGAAATTATCTAAAAAACATTATAGTTTAACAACATTAGAATAAGACATTCAACTTGCGCGCATTTCAGCAACAAATACGAAAAAATATATACGAGACTACGGTCATATATATATACGGTCAGTTTTGTGTTTTAGGTATCCTGTAGAAAATTTAAAAACCTTGGAGTACCATACAAATTTTGTGAAAACTAAAAATTGATCGAAATTCTTGGAACTTTTATTGTGAAAAGAACAACTAAAATATTTGTATTTTAGATACAAAAAAGTGAACTACAAAAAATAAAATATAATGAGATTGTGCTTTTCTCGCAAACGCCCTTTTGTTTTGTGAAAAAAAACTAAAATAGAAACTTTTATTATATGTTATGAAGGAACATTCAGTTTATTTACTTAAAATTTTTATTTTTCTTTAAACTCTCTTATATCTTTCAATTTGTTTTACAGAAAAAATTATGAGGATTGTAAAAAAAAATAATTATATACATATTGCGATAGGATGAATGAACGATACTGATCAAAGTTTACAATGTTTTACAAATGTGTGTACACGTAATAAAATAATCGCTCATGAGATAACGCATTATCTCATTTATAAAAGATCACTATCTGCTCTTTCGAACAATTCAAAAGTCATCACACTCACTCAAATTTATTTTTAGTCTCAGTTGTTTGTCGGATTTCAAACAAAATAGACCTGTTCTTGGATATTAATCGGCATAAATTGGGCAAAAATGGCAGATTTTCTAGAGATTCCATACAATGAAAGCAATATTCGTGTGAATTATTATTGGTTAAGAGATCATTGTCGTTGCGAAAATTGTTATGACAAGAGTACGTCACAACGAAAATTTAACTTTATGGAAATCAGCTTGGATATTCGGCCAAAAAGTCACGTAGTTGAAAATGGAAAATTAATTGTTACATGTAAGGTTGTTTTTATATTAAAAATATTTTTTTTATTAATTTATTGAAAATATTTCAGGGTCTGATGGTCATCAATCTTCATACGATTTGGAATTTCTTTATAAATATCAATATCATGTGCGGCTTCCGGCTTACAAAACATCCAAAGAAATTTTATGGAACCAGTCAAGTATTCAAGAATTAAATTACGCGAGAGTGGATGTAGGGGATCTTTTAAAAAGTGACTCAACCGTTCGAATTGTTCTAGATAGCTTGATAAAATATGGCGTGGCTTTTATTGAAAATGTTCCAGCGACAGAAAAAGGAACTGAAACTGCGATAACCCGGCTTTTTCCAATAATGAAGACGTTTTTCGGTGAAATGTGGACATTTTCCGATACAAAAGATCACGATGACTTTGCCTACACTAAAAACTTTTTGCCCGCGCACAATGATAACACTTATTTTAACGACGCATCTGGCTTACAAATACTTCATTGCATTCAGCATGACGGAAAAGGCGGTGAAAATCTTGCTGTCGACGGATTTTACGTACTTCAACAACTCAAATCACTGCATCCTGAAACTTACGATCGATTGTGCAATGAGTACCAAGTGCCGTCGGAATATATCGAACCGGGACGACACCATCGGTACACTGCTCCCGTTGTAAAAGTAAATTCCTTGACTGGCTGTCCAGAGCAACTGCGATTTAATATAAATGATCGTGCGGTATTGGACACGATTCCCTTGGAGAAAATGCAACAATTTTACAAAGACATGCATTTGCTCGGGGGACTCATACAAAGTAAGGAGAACGAATGGTGGTTCAAACTAAATCCAGGCACGGTTTTCATATTTGACAATTGGCGAGTGTTGCACGGCAGACAACAATATACGGGTAAAAGAGTCATGTCTGGCTCTTATGTGTTGCGAACAGAATTTTTGAGTGCAGCAAGAGTTGCCGGTGTTATCGAGTAACGACGGAGGAGACACACTGAAAAGTCTTCTTACCCAAAAATAATCTAGATAATAAAAGTTTTTCTGGTACTTACCGAACCCATATGATACTTTTCTGCATCAAATCTTGCCATTTTCAATTACATTTCTAAAATCCTAACAAATTCTTGAATCACATTTCCCCTGTGGCATCCGCTTGATGTACGATGATCGTTGTAACTTTCTTTCTGTAGTCACAATTGCTTTGGATTACTCGTATTAAAGGTATATCTTTACAACAATATAATGATAACATGACAGTAAAGCCGTAAAAATATAATAATAAAATAACAGTAGCAGCAAGAGAGATGCACCGTATTTTTAGCTTTCATTGAAAAGGAGAAAAAAATATGATCGATGCGAGTAGATATGATACATTTTCTCTGTGTATGCATTCACATTCGTATGTTATTTGATACATTATCTATATATCTCCCTCATAAACAACACAAAGAGAAGAAATAAAATGCAAAAATATTTTACCTCTTTTTCTCATTACTTTTCTTCCGAATATGCGGTGAATGTACAATGCAAGGTTTCTTTACATTTTTTCATTGTATGTTTTTCATATACTAATTTGTTTTTGGTACAAAAAAGTCATTTTGTGCAACTATTTCGCAATAATCGAAAAACTTAAAACATTGACAACGTTGAGGAAAATACAGAAAGTTTTATTCAATTTAACACATCTCAAAATCTAATTAAACATTGAATCTGTGCACCAAAAATTCAATTACA
Source organism: Culicoides brevitarsis (assembly GCF_036172545.1). Classification (NCBI taxonomy): domain Eukaryota; kingdom Metazoa; phylum Arthropoda; class Insecta; order Diptera; family Ceratopogonidae; genus Culicoides; species Culicoides brevitarsis. Next base: position 21,294,091 of record NC_087086.1, on the reverse strand, counting down.
AATTTATACCACAATCGAATTTGCTTGTTAATTCAAAGCACTTTTATCCTTTTTTGCCAAAGGGCATGTAACAATATAAAATTTATTTCATCGTATAACAGATAAACCTTTTTTTATGCTTTACTGAAACTATCTGCTTTAAATATAGAATGAACGGCACTTCTACTGCATGAATGGCATTTGCATTTCTATTTTATGGATGGAATATTGTTACGAAAAATTCTTTCAAATGCAATGAACTAAATCTTCTTATGTCGGTGACTAGAATGATTCTGTTCAGAAAATTTCGAAAAATTCTGTGAAACGCCCCAGAAGTTACAAACAATATCCAATAAATGTACCAGACAACTCCATTAAGTATTACATATGTACCTACTTTAACATTATGTACATTGTAATTTACGGTATATTACACAAACTTGTCATTTTATCGTGTTCGTATCAATTTTACGTCTTCTTCATATATCACATGAACAGATGAGTGTAAAAAGTTGCATTTTCTTTATACTTCAACAAACTTAACTCAAATATTAGCAACAATAACAAATAATTTTAATTGTTGCACGACTTTTGTCGCCTGATGTTAATATATCTTTGAGATAATTTTAGTTGATTGTTTGAAATTGCAATAAAGTTCTGTTAATAATACCATAAGTATCATACAAACTTTAATTAGTTTGATTTATTGTTGTTAGTTATTATTCATTTTTTTATATTTTTTAACACGTTTTTAATTAATGGAAAAATTTCAAAGAATAACTTTTATTGCGTTATATTATTATTGACGTTTAATTTATTTTTATTTATATATTGAAATTTTATTTGAGGTTTTCCTGAAATATGAAAAAATTAATAAACATTCGTTGTAACAATTATTTATTTTATTTTATAATATATTTAAAATGATCAAAAAATAATATATTTCGCTACTTTTTCTTACTCACTATATAACAATTCTTATTTCCTAATATTTTTTGTTTTAGAAACAATTTCTTCTCATATCACTACTTTTTATTCATTTTTAAATTTATTCACAATATTATTATTATTTATTTTTATATAGATAAATATCTTTGATGCTTTTCTGTCTTTACTTTCTTTATCTGTACATTTATTTTTTTCCTTCTAAAAAATAGAAATATAAATTTTGCTTTCTATATACACATAAGTTTTTCTAATGATTTATGGAGCATTTTGTTTGTGTCTGTTTTGAACATCCAAAATTTAAGCGATATTTAAACGATGACAACAACAAAAAAAATCTTAAATATATGACTCGACACTCTGATTTCTGTGTGAAAATACAAAAATATGGTTTTTGGCATAAAATATTTCTCCTCCTATTTATGTAACTTATATTTTATGTTTTCACATTCGTATATAATAATATCAAATTGAATATATTTTTTTTTCAAATAGAAATAATGCAGAACAAAAAAAAACTTAAGAACTATGCTTGATCAACTTTTTTCTTTTCTAACGACGTTTATCTCTTGTATCATGGTTCTTTTGATAAAATATAAAGTTAAAGGCAAATTCTGTATAGCAAATGATTATTAGTATTTGTACATCATAAATTATTTTTTTCTAACTGTAAACCGTCTATGAAGCAAGAGGAATGGAAAAGAATGTTTAGTTGTGGATAATTATTTAGAATGAAAGTTCTCGTTGCATTTTCATGAATCAACAGAATATAATTATTCAAACGAGAGATGCATTGACTATATTCAGCGGTTAAATATTTTTCAAATTCCTTCTTTTACCACAATTCCAACTTTGCTCTCTTTTTAAAGTTTTGCACACAGACAAATTCCTTTCCATATATCATGCGATCTGCTTGCCTCCTCACAATCAGCACAGAAACACCAATAAAACGAAATCAATCCTCAATGCGCTGTGGATCGCTGTTGCTACTGTACGATGATACTTATTATACACATATTGATTTATAACCTGAAAAAAGAATTTATAAGCTATAATATGTCTTGGTTTGTTTTTTATTTACTGATCTTCTACCACACTGTACTGTGCATGTAAGTAATGATAAATTCGGTGAACATGCATATGTAAGCAAAGATATTAAATTTATGAGCACTTTGATAGACGTAAAAGAGAGGAGGCATGTATACATACAAGAAACTTGGTTAATGAATATGGCACGTTAGGATAATTGAAACGTTTAATATTTTATGCAGGACGATAAAGAAGAATTACTGCTAATCATTATTATCGTTCACTTGTTCCTATATACTTTTGCGCTCTCAGTGAGCATGGGAAAATTTTACATTAGCACTACTTTTCTTTAGTATTGAAAATGTTATAGCTCCCGCGCAGCCAATTTAAAGCACATTCACAGAAAAAAATTAAACAGTCGTCTGTCTCCTTTGCATGATATAAAATGCTTTTTCGTCTATTGATGCGGTACGATGACTTTGTGCTATTTGCTTCAATAATGACAAAGGGATTCTCGTATGGAACTAATTACTACAAAAGGTACAGACGGAAAAAGCAATTTACCGAGAAAAAAGGTTCCGTGTTAAAACATTTAATTTATAATTAAGTCAAAATGGTCATTAAGTAATTGTTTTACTGCTTGGAGGTTCAAAAAAAAAATAAGAAAGTGTATGAAATGCTAAGCCACTGACTAAAATGATTTTTGTGAAAATTAGCAGAAAATAACAAAAAAATGTATATTTACTTTTTCCGATAATTTGCCTTGTTAATTTTTTTTTATTTAAATCATTATTTAGTAATGGTAAACGAAGGAGCCGTTAAATGCCTATTTGATGCGGTATTATCTCGAGTAGTCTTATCCGATGGGGATTCTATTTCATAAAGAGAAAAAAACAACAACAAAAGAAGAATATTAATGCCGGATGCCGTTTACATCAGACTCTAAGATAATTTGTTTTCTAATATACCTGGATCGTCACGTTCCTCCTCTTCATCGATAATACTGATATCGTGCAACGATGGTCGATGACTTCTTCGCCAACCTGTCAATGGTAAAAAAAAGTGTGCGGATTTATTAGCATGCGAATTAAGAGGATTTATTTTTCTTCATACCTTCCGTATTGACGGGCTGCTTTGTTTTCTTTAGTAGCTTGGTGCCCGTAATTGAGATAAGAATGGCTCCGATTGGAGCAGTTACGACGATACTTAAGATACAAATAACCAAAACAGCATCAGCGTAATATTTCAGTTTTTCAAATTCCTCTTCATTTTCGTGTTTGAGAATTTGTCGCAAGGCAACAGGTCCTAGCGCTGCCTGTACAGTTGCTTTCGACATCCATGACAATGATACGAAGACACGCTCCTTCCAATTCAACTTATCGCCGAACGAGATAGCAATGGTGCTCAAAATACGGAGAATAACACCAGTAAAGAGGATTATCAAGCAAAATTTAACCATTTCCGGATCAAGCAAGCTGATTTTGACAGTAGCACCAGTCACACCGAACAATATTGGCTCAAAAATCATCCAGAAAATTTCAAAGGCTGTCGAAACGGGATTATCCTCGAGATCCCAACCTTGTCGGCACCAGAAATAGGAACTTGTGAAAGCCGCAAATACACATCCCAGAGGTCCAGCTCCTTCATAATGAAGTTCTTCACTGCCGTAGATCGCAAGTAATCCACCGCCAAAGAGCATGAGCGTTCGAATAGGTACCACATACTCGTCTCCCTTTTCGGGGACAATCCGCGAAAGGCAGCCCCACAGAATGCCAAATCCTAAGCCGCCGAAAATGCATACAGGAGCCTGTGAAATTTGAAATGCCAGACCGCCTCCTTCGGCAAACATTAAACTGCTTAATATACCAAAAACGGCGACTGAAAGAGCATCATCGATACCCGACACGGCAATAATTAACGTTGGAATGCCCTTAACGACGCCATATCCCTTGATACGAAGCCGATACAAGCAAGCGACCACAACTGCGGGAGAAACTGCAGCAAAGATTGTGCCCATCAAGCAAGACCACAACCAAGGAAGACCGAGTAAATAGTGAGCCATGACGACTACGATAGCTGCCTCGACAATCCAAGGCACAATGGCAAGTTTCAAAATTGTTTTGTATATCTTTTTAAAAGCTTCAGGGTCCATTTCCAAGCCAGCACGCACCAAAATAATGGTCAATGCGATACGACGCAATTCTGCTGTCACGGGTTCAATGTCGTCAATCGTTACCCAACCGACATTCTACAAAAACAACATTAATAAACTTCGAAATTTATGATCCACAATAATTGAGTTAACTAATAAATTACCTGCAATAGAATTCCAGTAAACAGCATTCCAATCAGCCGAGGAAGAGTCGTAAGCGAGATAATCCATCCACCAAAGTTAGCAGCGACTGTCAGCACAACTAAACTGAAGAGTTGACCTCCGGGAGCGGCACTTTCACCGACAATTGCATACAAAGGCACCCACAGAAGAAATCCTACAGACAATAAGTGATGAATTAAAATTAATAAACTTCATTCAACTTACCTATTAATACGATCGACAATACTCTGGCTACTTGTCGATACGGTGGGCAAAAGGGGAATGGACATATTTTTTGCCATCCTGGTGGCTCCCAAGCATCACTATGAATATCCTCTTTATTGCGGCATTGCATGCAAAATGAATAAAGCCACGATTTCCCATTACTGTCATCACCAGTGGGTCCTTCGACGTTAATTTGCGGTGGTCTGGTACCGTTGGACTTGTCCGAGTGGTGGTCATGTCCCGCATTGTGCAAAATACTTTTCCGTCGAACTGGCCCAATTTCAGAGTGTTCTGAATTGTTGCTGGAAACTTTTCGACGTGGTGACGACGAATGGTGGTACGCGTGATGTTCGTATGCCGGATTATCCAGACCTTTGTCGGAGTTTATACTAACTTTACGTGAGACATTTTGTGATACCGAAGGCGTTGTAGTTGAGGTAACTGCCGGTTGTATGACAATCGGTTCGTTGTTCTGATCCGAGCTGGACATCATAAATCTGCAGAGACAGGTAAGTGAGGCATGAAAACAATAGTCAATAAAATTTTAATCTTTCGATAATTCGTTTTAAAAGAGGTTCCGAAAATGTAATAAATTACTTTTGGTCTGTTTACAAGTGCAAAGGCATTAAATGACGTTCAATTAAAAGTTTTACGTTATTGCTGCACTTGTGTTATTTACATTCAGCGCTAAAAATAAAATGATTTGTAAATTGATTTCGTATCCTTTGTTCGCGGCTCTAAAGTTCAAAAATTAGTTTAATTTTCGTTTTCGTATATACTCTAAAAAATAGCTAATTAACACCAACTAAAATACTAGATTTTTAATCAAAGCTAATTAATTTAATTAAGCTAGATACGTGAATTGAAGTCATGCGTTTGAATTTGCATTTCATTATCATCTTTCAATTTTGATAACTTGTAAATTATATTTTTTAAAAAGTTGGGTAATTATTTCCATCACATTAGGCTGTTCCAAAAATATTTTCTGTTTCATGTTACATTTATAAAAAAATAGTATTTCGACCAGTTTTCATAGAAAAACTTTAAAAATAGTTTAATTTTGTATTTTGTTATTTAATAATATGTTTAAAAATTATAAACAAACATTTTTAAAAAATTTACTAAAATTTTATTTTAAAAATTTAAGGCCGATTAATATTTATTTTTCAAAAAATTTTTTTTCAATTTTTTGCTCAGTAATAAATTAAACGATAAATAGACTCAAAAAAAAATTTTTTAATCTCTAATTTTATTAGAAAAACTTTTCAAAACTTATATTTTTGTCACCATTTCTGATGAAAATAATTAAAAAGGAAACAAGATAAATTTTTGGAACACCCTTAGTTTGTTTGTGTTGCCCTCTTCTTTAAATGTCGTAATATTTGAAATAACAAAAAAAAATTACATGTCAACATATATTTGTAAAATTGATCATTAAGATTTATGTTGTGTGATTTCTTCATAATTTCCTTTAAATTTTTGTATGAAAAGATTTCTCTTTAGGCGTATAGTGTATACTCGAAATGTAGGCAAAATAAATGATGTTGTTATCATCATCATCAAGAACAAAATTCAATTTGCATCAAATTTCTCCAGTTTAAATTAAATTTATTCTCTCAAGCATTTATGATAGTGGTTAAAAGCTCTTTACAGGATGTGTACATATTTTCAGTCAGAGATGCGTTTCTAGCATTCACAAATCGGTTAAAATGCAAATATACATAGCAAGTTTATCATGACAAGCAAGAAAACGAAGACCGAGAAGATGATGATGGTAATAAATATGATGATAAGGAAATATTGACAGTTTCTCTTTAAATATACATCTCTAAGTATACAACTACTGTAAATGCTGTGCAGAAATTCTGATACTAAAATATTGGAAATTAACGGGTAAAAAATGGTTTTTTGAAGTATAAAAACCTTCATTTTTTTCTAAGCAGCTAAAGTAATCCATGAAAAATCTACACAAAAAACGAGATTTAAAAATAGAGTAAAAGTTTCTTTCATCATAAGAAAAGTAAATAATAAAAATTGTGGAAAAAATGAAAAGTACATCTACACGAATAATTTAGTAATAAAAAGGAATGATTTTGCATTTTGAAGGAGAATTTCTTAAGAAAAAAACTTAAAAGTTTTAACTTTAAGAACAAAATATATAAACGCAAATTTAAAGCATTTTCAAACATAATACATATTTGAAAATAATTTACAAACAATATATGTAAAATAAAATAGTACGAAAAATAAAGCATCAAGATATTAAAATTCTGAACAAAATAAAATATTTGTGGGCGGTTTTCGTAACCAAACAATCAAGTACATTATCCTACAAATGTTTCTATAGAAACTCTTAAATTTTTTTCATTACTTTTCTTCTTTTTTTGTGTAGGCGTACATGATGCAGACAGAAAAATTGGGTCATGTTCTAACCATTTTTCATTGGCTTTTTTAATAAATGAAACAAATTACTACAATTGCTAGAGTTCCTTGTTCTCTACATGAATGTAAATAAAAAAATATAAAATATTTCCTTTTTGGAAATCAAGTTAAGAGAAAATATTTTTTATGTATACGTGTATTTGCATACAACAATATAAAAAAAAGTCTTATGCAATATTTTGTTCGTAAAACGACAAATGTCTACTAATCTTTCTGCATAACAACAATATAATAGGTCTTGTACAGAAAAATACATCTACATTTCCGAGGAAAAGTATTTGAAATAATTGTAAGTAAGACGATTTAAATTCTTGAAAAGTTTCTCTGCATACATGTGAAGTACAATAACTCCGGATATAAATATAACAATAAAAAGAAATGAATGCCACCCAGCATGGCAATAATAGTAATCTAATATTCTCACAAAATTGCGCGACCTGACTTTCAATTGCAATTCGGCTGACATCTCTGATTCACAACTCACACCTAATTAAAAAGTTTGTTATTCCTCTTTCGTGTTAACTTTATTACCAGATACACACATATTCTCTTGCAACAATAAATTAAGATTATGCGGCAAGTCCCATTCGCAAAACTTCTGTGCCCAGCTTAACTTTTGATGCAACTTTTAAAATATTTTTATCACTTCTCTTCTAGGTATTCTTTAAAAAGACAAAAAGGGTAAAATATCATTGTTTGTATATTGCATCGCTTGCGCATATAGTAATTGTACAACAACAATTCATACAAACAATTGTGTGTCTCACATAATAAAAAAGAAAAAAATTAGAGATGGAAACGATTTTTTTGTGTTTCAAAAGCCATACAAACACAAAGCTACCCGTATATGCGTTCCGTCGTTGAATAATGTACGTGATTTGAATTCCATTTGACTCATTGATGGTTTATAATAAAATGTGATTTAGTGTAATACTTTTCTTTCAGGAGAAATGTCAAGTCTCGTACAAGGGGCGTATTTAGACTGATTGCATTTGCCAAAATAATGCGGACACAATAAATGGAATAATCTCTCACTGTAAGTTCAGCAGGCGCAGGTAAACTACTCATACATTTTTGTCTCTCTTATTGAAATGTGAGAAAATAAGAAGATATTTTTTTTTGTCGAGTAGTAGCTTCTATGAAATCAATACTTTAGGTAAAGTAGAAGTGATTGTTGTTGATATCGACCGAATGAAAGGTAAAACTTCCTGTTTTTGTTCAATTTTTTACAGAAATTCACGAATCAAAGTTTAAAGAACTTAAGATTATGTTTCTTCAAATTTTTACTCAATAGCAAAATTTCCAATCACGCCACAGAACCACATTCTGTCATTTTGGTTTAATTACACCTAAATCGATACAAAATATATGGCATTCACCACAAAATTGTATGATTTCAATTAGTCCAAAAGCGCTTTATATTATTTGCATACGTGTCGCTTTCATATTATCGCACTAAAAATTTCAAACAATTGAATTTTCGTTCAATTTTCAGCGCCAACACTCGTGATTTGTTCCTACAAATGCTGCACACGAGCCCGGATAATTACAAAAATCAACAATTGCATCAAATCGTCATTTTTGTTGCGAAGAGAAACTAACTCGGTGTAGAAATGTGTATAGGAAAAACAACGTTTCATCGCATCTGACAATATCTACAGCCAAATTTATTAAATATTTTTCCTAGCAATTATGTTTCTCTTGTTTCATTTTATTCGAATCTCTCGATATCACGATGTCAATCTATATCAATTCTTTATAATTTTATTATTTCGCGTTATGTGCGGTATTGTTTTTCAGTTTTGAGGTGGAGTACTCACGCGAGAATATAATTGATATACAAACATATAAACGTAGAGCGAGAGAGATCAATTATTTTGATTCTTTGTCACATCATCGGCATCACACAGACATGCATCACAATCACACTTTCCAGATTTAATTAACGTTTCAATTGACTTTTATGATTTATTTATTCAATAATTTGGTGACAGGTTGCGTAAAGCCTGTCCAGTTCTTTCGTATTCTGAAGCAACTTAGTTAAATTATTAATAAAATAAAATTTTATTAACTTGACAGGAAAAAAAATTCAAATTGAGTACCTATTGATAAAAAAAAACTACTGAATAAAATATTTTTGAAAAAATTATCTCCCAAAAATTATATTTTTTCTCTTTAAAGAAAATAAGAAGAAAAAACTTTGAATTTTATAAAAAATATCTATTATATTTGTTTTTCGAAAAATTAAGTGAAGTTATTGTCAAACAATAAATTTAAAGTTTCGACTAGAAAAAATATATACTAGAAAAATATTTAACAATACCACAAAAAATAATCATTTAGATTATAATTCAAAATGGAAGCTTTAATATTGAGTTTCATTTGGAGTGGCCTAAAGAATAATTAAACACTTTGAGAATCATAAAGAATAATTCATATATTTTCAATGGTTTTGTGGTTGAATTCGCGAAATTTTATTAATGTGAAATTTATAATGTTCATAAAATTTAATAGAGCATGCTGATAAAATTCCATTATATTTGTACTCTATTTAATTTCAGGGGTGGAAACCCTGATACAGGTTTCCTTTTTAAATTAAAAAACAAATATTTATAATATTATCAACGTTTTTTCAGCTTCAATTAAATTGACAGTTTCCCGAAAAAATGTTCAAAATGTACTAGGACCTGATTTGTTAAAGAGTTGAAGGTTGTATATTTAAAATGAGCAAAAGGACATAGATTTAAAATTAAATAAGCAAATAACACTCTTTCATCCAGATGAGCTTACGATACAAATAAATTATTATACTCCCACTAATTATTTATTTAATCATTTATAATAAGTGTATTTAAAACCTCATCATAATTTTTCTGTCATTTTTCTATCCAGAGTGAAAATAACGTGGGAGTGAATTATGGAGTTAAAACTGTTTTTAAATTATTTTTTCATTTTGACTGGATTTTGACCTAATGTACATATAATAATTTTAAAAAAATATTTATGCTAAATATAATAAATTTGGAGAATAATAATAAATAGATTGACATTAAAATCCATGGAATTTACAAATTTTATAATTCATGCTTGTAATTTGCATATCTTTTTAAAAATGTAATTAGTATTTGTTTTCACATTCAACACTTCAACAATTGCAATAATAAAATGAAATGCAAGAATGCATAAAATACGATAGAGCCTCTATTAACACCATCATTAAAATTTAAGCTGTGTATAATTACGGTACAGAAAATTGATAGAATTTTATAAAATATGATGACACGAGTAGCACGAATATTGTGTTTTATTTTAACAGAAGCAGCGTGAATTGCTAGAAACCATTTTTTTAAATAAAAATAAAGTCATAAAAAGTGATAAGATCAAAATTGATAAAAAAAAAGATTTGATAATAAATTTAATTGCCTCGTTTTTGTGCAATTATGATTTTCTTGACATGACGATTAATTTTGGTTGTATAACTACTTACTTAATATTAAATATTGATTGATTGTGGATAATTTTGCATTTCGTTATCACTCAATATAATTATATCTTGAAAACTTGACTGAAAATGTGGTGCATAATAACTTACTAATCACTCTTTTACGATAAAAAAAAATGTCAGTCCGAGAACTTGAACATTGCTCACGCAGCCACAATTACCATAAAAAAGCAATAAAAATAAACCTAAAATTTTATGACAATCTGTTTCACGAAAAAAATGCCGAAAAATATTAGATCAGTTGCTTTTACAATTTTAGCGCAATTTAAAAAGTTCGCAAATAGCAGTAAATGCTTATACTGACTTTTTTTTATTTTATGAGCTATTATTTGTGAATCACTTTTTCACGTGAGTCTTTCTCTTAAATGGCACAACGTTAGGAAGACTACCTAACCAATAATTAAATTTAAATATTAAGTGAACCAAAAAGGCTATTTTATGATTTTATCAGAATTTTTTTCTGATTTTATTTAATAAAATATTTTAAAATAAATTTCATTCCACGATTTCACTAGAAAAATTTATAAAAAAATACAAAATAAAACGATACAAGTTTAATTGTATGAATTGCATATTTGTACCGTAGGATGAAAAATATAGCGAAGCTTATTTTTCTTTGCAGTCGACTTTATGCTGCGAAAAATCAACGACATAAAAGCAATAACAATTTGCTTAAAAGCAACAGGTACAGTCTCGTACACATAGATTATGGGATCTCTAATCCTCGTTTTTCAGAGATAAAAATATAATAAAAATAGATAGAAAATGCAAATATAAGAAAATGTAGTTTCATCGCGCAGAGACAGAAATTTCCATTAAAAGGCATGATATTAAATGAAACGGAGTTTGTCACACAAATAAAAAAATATTTTTCCTTCTACGTTTTATAATTCTTTTTGCTAAGCGTTGAAAAATTCACATAAAATTGAAAAGTAATGGAATATTTTTTTTATTAAGGAAAATTATTCTTCCTTATTTATGGTATGTTTTTTATATGTAAAGTGGTAATAATTAAAGCTACTCAGCTCTTTGTGTTTGACATCATTAATTATAAAAAAAAATAAATTCAAAGTAAATAATTTTATATACTTAGAAAAAAAAAACATTATTTGTAAAAATTGTTATTCTTTCTTTTCTAACGAAGCTTGAAAGTTTTTTTATTTGTATTTTGTTGTGAAATGATAGAATTTTGCTGAAATCACCAAAACGTCTCCCAACTTTTATCACACACGTGCATAAATTATTTTTTACAAGTAAATACATAAAAGAGGAAAAAAGTTACAAGAGAAAGGTCCAATTTTTTTGCTTAATTTTCAAATTTTTTTTTATAAACGTGACATAAACGGAGACAACAAATGATAATTTATTGGCTTCACAATGACTTGGCATCACTCAATGGCATGGAATGGAATGAGCAAAAAAGGATAATCCTCCCAAATTCTCCTTTCAAAAAGCTGTAAGGCTCAATTTTCTTCCCACTCTCTTCTCTTTTTTTTTTTGTTATTTTATTAAGAAATTTCTTATGTACTTTGATACTACAATAAATCACATATACCGGATATCACATATATATGCCTTTTATTATTTATTTTTTTTTGTGTAAAATAAAAAGAAGGAAATAAAATTTACTTTTCTTCGATTTTTGTATGATGAAAATAAAAGGTAACACACTTACACATTAAATAAATCAATCAGATACGATTTAGAAAGGATTCGGTTTTATTTATTTTTTTTCTTCTTTCTTTCTGTATTTTTATTTTATTATTGTATTATTCGTTAATTCACTTATTTCGATTTTGCACTTAAATTTTATTTTGGTTTTGTTTTTGCTTTTCCTTTCTTTTCCATGAATTTATTTACGGTCTTTGGTAACTTCTTCCGATCGTTCCTTAAGTACCACACAAAATTAACTAAAATTGTTTTCCATTGACTTAACTCTTTTATATGCCACACATACTTACACGCGACATTAAACGTTCGTCATATGAAATAATAATATTAATATAGAAAAAAAATTCTTCAAGCTCCAATACTAGATTACCATAGACATGTGCAATGTGTTATGTATCGCGTGTAATCGTCACCAATATTTAAACATTGTGTACGTACATTGTGTATTAAAACAAAACAAACAAATAGTCGAAACGATAAAATAATAATAATACATAAATACAACAAACAAACAAAAAAAAAATACACAAATGAAGTTACTATTTAAAAGTGTTAATAAATTTAATCAATGTTGTTGATCCATATCGTGTCTATCTTCATATAGTTGTCTGAGCAAATAATGTACCACTCATATGTGTCCGCCTGATGCAATTTATTCACGATGCCGCGGCAAGCCGTCGATGACAATATCGTCGATAAGGTATTAATCGGCATTGCATACATAATGATGAAATAATCATGACGACACTTTTTTTGTGAAAATTTGCAGTGAAATTAACAAACAAAAAAGTAATTGCACTGCATCCGGAAAGGAAATAATTGGATTGTATTTGGCAAAGAGAAAATATTTTTAATGAGGCTTCAAACGTATTTTCAGAACAATTGCAAAAAACAAATCTAATTTTACACCTCAGCACACGCCTTTAATGTCAAAATAGAAAAAAAGCCCTAGACACTGTTTGCGATAAGAATTAATATGTTCTTGTTACAATTATAATTTTATTTCTACCTACACTTGAAAGAAGAGGACAAGCGACACACGACAATTTTCTGCTAGCACACAATGAGAGTTATATTGCAAAAGTAATAATGAAGTGACACACGTGACTTGCCATTAAGTTATTTCTTGCTATTGGAACCTCAAAGTAGTAAAAATTAAAAGTACTAATTTCTATCATGTGCTCTTCTAAATTAGAGCTGATTCGCGTGTTTCAATAGCAGTTTTAATTATTTAACTTTGATTGTGAGCTTGAAAAAAGAGACGAAATGTTTGTGGATTAAATTAAAATTAAAATCATTGACCAAAATAAACAAATATTTACAATGATTAAAAAATGCATCATCAATTTCAAATATCAAATTTTAAATTCTTGCTTAAAACAAATAATTTTTTAAGCGAATGCAGTATCAATTATTCATCATAATATAATACAACATAAACACATTAATTAATTAACTTTTTTTTTTCATGGATTGAAAAATTTATTTTTAGAATAGATGTTAAAAAAACGCGCGCCTTGTCATACTAGAAGACACCAACAATAAATCTAAAATCAGGTCACCCTAATAAAACCGTTAAAAAGTCCACGAGACATCGTTAAACTGTCTAAAAAAATACATTAATTTGTTTGTGTACGCAGCTATCATTTTATTATTCATACAAATTATATGATTGTCCTCAATAAATGCACACATCAGTACATGCAGTTTTTATCGTGTGATTCAATCATCATCACTATTTTGACACCGAAACTTTTTGTTGTTTTTTTGTAGAAACTAAGAATAACTGGAAATTCAAATTTTTACAATTAACTTAAAATAAACAAACAGTAAATATCTGCAATTTGTCTGTACCTACACAAGTTTCATAAAAAAAATGTTTTTACAAAATATGTAGATTTTTAAAGTTATTTTTGATAAACAATAAAAACCATAAACTCGATTTATTATCAATAAACTTGCTGTGATTCTACATTGACATATATTTGACAAAAAAAAAAAGATTATTTGTAGTGAAAAAAAATCAAATCAAGTAGCTTATCGTTTGTTATCACATTGTTTAACGCACTTTATACCTGTTTCATTATCATCGTTATCAATGGATTACTACTCTTAGGAATTCGCTTAAACACACAATTTTTCCATGATTGTTCTCTTTTCTTTAAAAAAAACTATAATTGTGTGAAAAATAAAAGCTCTATAAATCAAAGGAGTGAAGAGTTATGTAAATTATGTTTTTCCTTTGATGTTTTTCGCCTTTCATCCTTTGTGGTTTTTGCACAGGACGTAAAGTCAAACGATTCGCACACATTAAAAATGGATAAACAATAAAAGCCACATATTCTTGTTTGACTAAACTTCTGCTTTTGTAAGCACATTGACCAAAAAGCTCTGTCAAGTGGATTTTCCTGCTTACCTGGAATTGGGCCTCTATTTTATATTTTAGCTTTTGTACTTCTCAGAACATGAGTCGAAAGGGAAGACACAACAAAAATAAAAAAAAAAAAAAAAAACAAAACAACCACCTTCAATTTCTCAACAACTCCCATCATCATATTGTTGCTTGCTGTTTTTGTATTCCGCTCGTGTCTGTGGTTATACCTTTACTTTTTCGTATTAAATATAAATGGATGCTTGAAAAAGAGTTGAAATAGTTTTCTGATTATTTCCGGTTGTTATATCAAGTAGAAACTGTTTTTTGTGTCATCTTTGAGTAGTTATGCTGTTGAAGAGTAAATTGTTTTAGAAAAAACACAAATTTGACACTTTATGTGCAAGAGATGGAAAAACATTACTTTTTCTAGTGATCCAAATTATTTTTTTCTCAAAATAAAATAATCAACTTTTGTAGCCTAAAATAGTTGAAAGACTTCAAAATATGCCAAACATATGCCTTACAAATTTATTTTTTTTTCTTTTGCTCTTCAGAAAATCTCTGTGGAACGAATTTTCAGATTTTTTCACTTTTTTCCATACAAAACCAAAAACTTTATAGTTTTCTAAAATTATTTTTAAGTTTCCACAGGATTTTGAGCTATTAAATAAACATAACGTGATGTAATAGACAATTATTATTATGTGGGGAAAAGTCAGTTGTTTCAGCACAAAATTTTCCCAAATTACCGATAGATCGATGAGTTAATTAACAGTGAATATTTGATGAGGTACTAATTGTTCAGTCATGACTCTCATTTGTTTGTGGTTTTTCAAACATCACGACTTGCATGTGTCAATCATTCTTTCTTCGGTACTAGCAAAATACAAGAAACCAGCTAAATGTACAATTTGAGCGAACTCGAACCGGAAATACGCCACTTCTTATCGTAAAAGTCAAAATTTCATACAGTTCATTCGACCATTGTTGCTTTTAATGTTGTAGCTATAAATTAAAATTCTGAACAAAACTTTTCGGTACATTCGTATACCTAAAATGCAAACTAAAAGCTCTTACAACAAATGATTTGCTCGTTCAATTATAATAACACCGATAAAATTCACACAATTATTTCAGTTTATTATATTATTTTACGTATCGTTGCTCGTAAGCAAAACTAGTGATCAGTTATCGAGCCGATGAACTGGAGCGCATTTACATTTAAGATTCAGTTTTTCATTCAAAATTTTTACATGCTTTTTTATTGAAATTCAAAATATGCATTAGGTCAAAGTTTCCAAATGTGCATTGGGCCAAAATTTTAGATTGTGCATTGAGGCAAAGTTTTAGATATTTCTAACGTTTGAGAAAGCTCATAGAAGCTTCGAGAAATTCATGGAATATTCACAAATTTTTCATTCAAGTTTTCCATTAAAGCTTCAAGAATGTTTATAGAAGCTTCAAAAATGTTCATAGGAGCTTCGAGAAACTTCATAGAATGTTCAAAAACTTTCCATACAAGTTTTTCATACAAGTTTCGCTACGGGCGGACGGACTGACTGACTGACGGACGGACGAACTGACTGACGGACGGACGGACGGACGCACACACGCAACCAAGCACAATAGCGCCTTTATTTTTTACAAAAATGTAAATGCGCTAAAAAGGGTTCAGTCATACACAGCCAAATCGTACAAATTTGACTTTTTTTATACCAATAATATAATTAAAATTATTTGACCATATGATTAAAGTAGTTTTGTTAATTTACCTTGCGAATACATTTTAAGAGAATGTAATGCGCTTCAAAGTGATTACAAATTTTTATTTCATTAAACAATTTGAGACAGTGATAATTATTTTCTTAATGTATCTTTGCTTTACTAGTTAAAGTTTTATGAATAATTATCATTAGGATAAACTTTGGATCCCCAAAGTTAATCTGTGTGTTATTTATTTATTTAAACTTTCAAACACCAATTTGAATTGCCGGTATTAAATTTAGCAACATGTGATGCAATAGCGACTAAAAACAAATAAAACACATCACATGTCCGAAGAACGTCACACGAACACATAGACGCTCTTCTTTTTTTACCGCATTTCGAAGAAAAAATGCGGTATAACCTGGAGCTCAGAAAAGTGGTTTGAAAATTTCTCTATTCACGTGGTTTGAATTTTGTTTTAGGTCACGTGTTTTAATTTTTTTTTTCAGATTACGTAGTCAGTGGCAGATTAACTGGCAATGAGGCCTAAGGCTAATATACCTTTTTCAACCATTTTGAACCATTTTAGGGCCTATTTTAAAGAATTTTGTTCTACAGAATGCTTGGGGCCTCGCAGCCTTGTTATCCTACAGGAAAATCCGCCACTGTACGTAGTTAAAACATTTTTCAAGTCACGTGGTTTTAAAATTTATAAGGTCACGTGGTTAAAAATTTTAGAAATGAAATTAACATATTCGAAATACGGTACTATCTTTGGTTAATCTCCGAATTTATAACTTTATAAATTTTATTTTGTTTTACAGTATAATTTTATAGTACAATTTTAACGATATCAACAACTGTATATTTTGCATATAAATTACAACAATAATAATAAACGAACATAAACATAAGTAGGTTCCGTTTTCGTACACACATGACCAAAACTAAACTCACTAGTACACGTACTCATGAGTCCGGTTAACACTATTGGCGCGACAGGTATTTTTGTACCTGTAACATGTATGTAATTGCAATCAAATAAAAACATTGATAAATGTAAACAGTTGAAAAAGAAGACGATCATGACCTTGCCATTCAATATGTGTGTTACTGTGTTACTCTTTAGCAATATAAATGGCTGATTTTGTTGTTTGCGGTACTCTACACGGTGTTTTGAAGTGCACTACACTATTGTTGTGATATAATTTCTTAATTAATACGAAGAAGATGTTGTAATGATTTCGCAAACGTGACACATGTGAAAAAGAGGAAAAAATAACGTGACGTGTTGCAATTGCTTAGAATGCAATAGATAACGTGGATGATGACTCTCAAGAAATTTCAGTGTATTCTTAACTATTTAATCACTCCTTATTTTAGTAATTCAGTCTCTTTCTTTGAACCGTTTTCAAAAATCACACATTAACATTGTCTTTAATAAGAAAATTGCTCGAGCATTTTAAAATTTTCGCAAAGTTCAGTTCAAATTGCTTTAATTTAAATCAATTTGTTTTTCGGTCAAGTTAAAACTTTAAGTTTTGTGACGCAACAACCAACCTTAATCCATGTTTCAGCTGTTTTTCTCAGTTCACATGACTTTTAGCGTACATTCAAGTTCGATGCACTTTAATAAATCATCCTTTAAAAACTTTCTCATAATTTTAACGCCGCCGCGCTAATATGCAATGAAATTATCGCAACAATAACGGTATAGCAGCAGGTCGTTCTTGTTTGAATTTTATTTCAATTTTTTTCTTCGTTCCTTCATTACATTTTTCGTCGTTTGCTTCCGTGTGAAAATTCATGCAGACCTAAAAAATTTTTAATTGTATTTTTCAGTGTTTTAAAGCTCTTCCAAACATGCAAAACTTGGCCATGTGCAAAAAACTGCTCGTTTATGGTGATTTATCAAACCAATTTGCAATTTGTGGATGAATAAAAAATTATATAAATTATCTAGACTTTGCAATTATCTTTCGTTGAAAAATTATTATGAATTTTCATGTGAAAAGGGACGAACAAAAAAAAAGGATGTTGTTGAAGCAGAATTTTTAAAATGAGGTGTTAATAAGGCGGAACTGAGGGTAATATATTTCCTACGAAAAAAAATATCGCGAGTGGAAAAAAAATCTTGGCATGCATTTTTACGTTAAAACATGAAATACTGCAATCTTAATTAAATTAATAGAAAAAAAGGTAAAAAATAATAACTTACCTAACTCTAAAAAACTTTTTAAATTTGCTGCCTTTCCTTTCCAGCATTTGTTCGTTCATTTTGCGAGCAACTATTGTAAAAAGTTCTCCTCAATCAAGTTGCTTTCAAAACTTCAATCCAACTTCAATATTAATATTATTTTATTGTTATGCTTTTTTGCAGTCGAACCAAACTTTCGACGACTTTACAATGCTTTGCTCAAATCCCTTGCAAAGCCCCTGTTATTTTTTTATTCTAAAATTTTTCGCTTGTCTGCACATTTTTTTTCTCGGTATTATTCAACTTTCTTTTACGTTCTTGGTTCATATCTTCCTTTCATTCGTTCATGAAAATGCAATAAATTTTTCCTTTTAATGTTATTATTATGTGTAAAAGTATTTTCTGTAAAATACACAACAAGAACAAAAAAAAACTCAGTAAAAAAAACAAACAAATTTCAATACAGGCGAATAAATTTAATAATTTCGTTTTTTGTCTCATCAAGAATTTGATAAAAAAAAGAAGATAAACATTTTTTTGTTATGTCTTAACATTATAGGTTACAAAATTAAATTTGACAAAAAAAATTAAACTTTAATTTCTTAAAATAGAAGTTTTTGAAAACAATTTTGCTCATGTGACCTAATTTTTATAGAATATGTCTAGTTCATTTTTTAAAATTTAAATTTTAATTGATTTTTTCAAGATTTTTTTTTATTTAAATGATTTTTCATTTCGAAAATCGGAAAAGGAGATGACTAAAAATAAAAAAAAATTAATAAATAAATTTAACCGCCTAATATTCGACGTATATTATTTTTTTAACAATCGAGCCGATGATTATCAACTTTTTTCGAAATATTTTATATGTTTTTTAGTTTTTTTAATTTGAAAAAAATATTTTGTTGTATATGTTTTGTTGTTTTTTTTTCATTAATGTTATTATTATTAGTTGATGCAAAAAAAAATTTTGATCTTTTTTGAACATTAATCTTTTTTAAAGCGAAAATCCCCTACTTTGTACATGACAAAACTCTTTCCTATAATGTGTCAACACACAACTCAAAATAATAAAAACGCTTCTTTCGCAATACACAATAAACGAGAAATTGATTGATTTTATACGATATTTGTTGAACAACATTTTACCGTGAATGATGACTGCAACGGCATCAGATGCTGAGCTTATAAACAAAACAAACCGAAATAACACAGTGCAAACAGATATGCCTAACTCTAAAGCAGGGAAAAACTAAATCAGATCGAAAACAATAACGTCATACTTTTTTTGTCGATAGATTTTTTATTCACTCCACGTTAAGGTTTCTCTATACATTTCAATTTGTATCAAACGATGATACACAATTGCAACGCTATTGTTTTTCCTTCCGTTTTTTGTTTATGTATCTCGATGTTTATTTATTATTAAATGAATTTTCATTGAAACTACATTACTTTGCAAAATACGGACATTTTTTGCCACGTTAAGACTCTTGATGAGAAAATTTCACATCGTAAATTTTGAACGTGAAAGAATTATTTTGATAATTGGCTACAATTTCTCAAAACACACAAAACCGACAATCAATAAATTATTAGTCTTTTCAAGGGAAACTTTGAGTTTCTGCGGCGATAAAACAGTTCGATAGAAAAAATTATTCCTGTTCTTTTAGAAAAATTATCGCTCGAGGCGCTAAACACTCGCTAGATTATCTGAAAACTTAATGTTTTTTCTTCTTCAATATTTTTTTCCATCTACTTAGTGCTTCTTAGTTGCCATTTGGATGTTTTCCTAGTGGAACTCGTAGCAACGGACAAAAAGCATCTGGTACCGATCCAAAATTTATTGTCATTCTTATATATTATTTATATTGTTTGCTCACATTTTAAATATTTGTCGAGAAAAAAATTGCAATTTTCATTCTTTTCTCTCTTTCACTCTCCGTCTGTCTCTCAACGGAACAAACAAACAAGAAAGTGCATTTTATTCCATCTGAGTCGACGAAGAAATGTTGATATTTATGCTTCTTTGAACACTTTATTTTTCGTTTTTGAATCACATTTTTCAAATTTTTTTCTTGCACTTTTATTTCTCTTCTTTCTCAAATCGCACAATGCAACATGCAAGTAAAATAATAAAATCTACTGACATTCGTGTTGCATGTTGAGAAATTGAAAACTTTGTCCACTCCTTCATTGTTGTCCATTTTTACGGAATATATTATTCGTACAATACAAGAGGTACTTGAACTGTCCGGAGAATTATTTTCATTCCTCTTTTTCTTTTGGAACTTTTTTATTGAATATATTTTACATGTTCATCGTTGTGTGTCCGGTCCTGCTTGTGCAACGATGGCAACAGCAGCAAGGAGAATGCACCGAAATTAAATCACTGCAAAATACCGATATAATGCAGTGACAACTCGAAAATATACTTGCGAAAGTGCAATAGACAGGATTTGTACTGAGACTGTTGGAAGAGTAAAAGTCAAATAAAATTGTACAGTTTGCAAAGTTGTACTACTGAAAAAAGAGGCAAAAACTTTAATCTGATCTGATTTAAACTATCAAATGGAATACTTTTGTCTCGATTGCGAGCAATTTGTAGAATAATCCACACATTCATGCAGATCAGTACAAAGTCATTTAGCACATCTGTTAGAGCTCCGTGTGCTAAGCTGTAAGTGTGGTGTACATTGCACGGATCTAGTTAAAAATTCGAGATAAACAAATGACTAAAATGAAACAAAAGACGACTTAACATCAATTGTAAATGGTAATGAATGGCTCTGATCAAACACACACGTCCACACAAAGTTTATTTTAAAATATAATTTCAAATTTACTTTCAACCGACTCAATTGCCAAGTCCGTATGCGCTTCATCATCATTAATGGTCGCCCCTTGCCCGTCATCCAATTTCGAATAAACAACCACCTACTTCACGTAGCACTTTTTTCAAAACCTTAATGGATAAATTTTGTTGCTCATCTTTCGTACTACGAGCTCTAACTCGGTACTTGATAAAATTAGGTAGTAGCGAACGGTTAATCTCCACTACATCTCTAGATAAACTGCAACGTGAGACAAGTATATCATTTATTTTAATTTTTGAAGAGCACAACAAAGTTCATTTATATTTTGCGAAATCTCGGTGTTTATGCTCTCGTTTGTAATTGGGGTAGGCTGTAAATAAATGACAAATGTAGCCGTATAGTAGTTTTATATTTCGTGTATAAAAAGTCCACTCTGACATTTTCGAAACAAAAACGAATTAATTTAAATTAGCTAATTCATTTATCAATTCAGACAAACAAATTCCGACAGTGCTACAAGCAGAATAATAATGATGAAGTTGACGAAGCACAGAACAATCAAGTTCTAAATGAACTGAGACAATATTTGTTTATTTGATTTTTCGATAAAATGTTTACACTTTGCATTGAAATAAATTTCTTGGAAATTGCGGCGCATGTTAAAAAAAATTTAAATTATGGAAGCAACAAATTCACCAATCTTTTTTTTTACTTGACTATTAAAGTATAAGAAACTTGAATTAAAATGTCACAATTTTTTTTATTTTGCTGAAAAAATATTTGGTGTGTTAAATGTTTTTGTATTTGATCATTTTCCCCAGTCGAGTTTTTCGTATTTTCATAAGCAAATAATAAAATGAATAAATAAATAAGGGCAATACAACTCTCTAAAATGTTTTCGATTTAATAGACTTTCAAAAAATTAGGAAGGAAGAGGAATATCTAGTATCGATAGTATACAAAAGGTATCATTTTCAAAAAATGTCTTAAAATTATGCATGTTTTTTTTAATAGTAAAGGTATGATTTTAAACATTAATTATTTTTATTCGCAAATTTTAACCTTTTTGATTAAGAATTTGAAAAAAAAACATTTATAAAATTGCTCTAAAATACATAAAAATTTGCAATTTTTTTTTTCTCTTAGGACATTTGATAATAGAAAGGAGAATATAAGAAACTTTTTCGGCAGTTGTAAAAGCTTAATGCATGTTTTAGAAATAAAAATTAAATCAGTGGGAAAAAATCTTTTATTAGAAAACAGCAAAATTCTTTCATTAAAGACAACTGACAAAAAACTTTAAAACGGTTAAATTTCCTCCTCATAAATGTTATGCATGCTGTTCAACAGTGTTTTTTTGCCTTATTCTCACTTTGTTTTGCGCTCTAGGGGCGTATATCTTAGACATTGTTACGTTCTCTCGTTTTTTTCTTTATTTTGTGTAAGTACGTGGTGTGTTTTCAACGCTCATTAAAATGATTATGGTTTTCAAAACAAAGATTTATGTGCAACATAACGTAAAATTTACGTCTACTTTCTATATCATTGTGCACGAGAAAACGGAGTGGAATCGCCGAAAGCTGGTTGATATCTTTTTAAACGAATTTTTTTCCTTCGCAACTCGGTGTGTCGTTATGTACCAGCGAATAAATGCGAGTATCCTTTAACAATATAAGGTATTTCGGTATAGACTCGGAAAATTAAGAATCTCCACACGCTGTTATATACTTGAAAATTTTATTTTTGTTATTTCCCTTACTTTTCATGTGTGTGAGCTTGGCTTGTCATCCATCTGCAGCGGCACACAAGAACATACACATAAATTTAATCTTCTAAAGTACGTGATATTATTTATAGAAAATTGAAAAAAATTCTCAAAATGTCTGTTTGTATGTTTGTGCGTGTCTTGGCAAACAAGTCTTATTTGAGTAAGTTATAGGTTGTTCCTTCGCCTTATCATTTTGCCACTTACTTCTGTGTGCGAGTGTGAGTTTGTTTGTTACGTGAGATGACATCGCAGGACAAAAACCGTGTAAATGTGTGAAAAAATGCGTCTAAATGTAAAATGTCAACCATAATTCAATTTATTTAGTGAAGACGACAGGTACCTAAGTGTTTATCTTGCTATTATGCAATCCACATCACACAAAATGAAAAATGTCGGTACCTATCGTTTGCTTGAATTCTGTATGAAATCTCAATTTTTTTCCGCACGTTGAACCATTAAAACTGTTTCATTCTTACTTTTCAAGAGACAATTAAATCGAAGACCTCTTTTAACAAATGTAATTAAGAGAAAAACTTTGTACTACATTTTAAAACAATGAAAGGAGACAATCTCACATACGTGACTTAATGATATCAAGTGGTGAGAATCAAGTTAAATTGAGTAGAATTTTTTTTATTTGCCCTGATCATGTGTGGAATTGTTGTCTCTTCTACAGTAATGAAGTCTTATTGTTTTATCTGTGTCCAAGATGACCACTATTTTTTCTCAAAAAAAAATAAAAATAAAATAAATAAATGATGAAAATAATAGTTTTACACTAAAAGCTTTTAATAAAGCACACAAAAACTCTGTTCAACCAACTCAATTTTATATACAAGTCACGTAACTGGGCACTGGCATTTGTTACTGAAAAAAAATCTTCCAAAAGAAATAAAGTAAGAGATATGCAACGACGAGCTCCATAGAGACAGACAACACATGAGATACGAATTCTCTAAATGGACTAGAAAATTTCATTAAAAAAATGCAACACAATGGGATTATTTTATAAAATTTATTCTGGTGCATATCTCGCCGAGCTACAAGTTGACTCTCTCCTAGCAATGTTCTAAAGTTGCCTGCGGTGAACACTTTTGCGGTTAAGCTCTTATCACAGGCACCGGAAAGCCAAAGCAAATCCTGTTCTCCCTAAAAAAAAAAGCATCCAGGTACGTCTACAGACACTATTTTTATCTATTTATCTTGTCATGATTGCAGAGACTACTGTGTGTTGTTATTCATAAAATTCTTGTTTTGCTATCTCCGGCTGTATTTCATTAAAAATATAAAAAAATGATATACAGTGAAAAATGCAAATATTGCAATATTTTTGCAATTTATGCAAAACATAAACTTTTTTTTAAACAAATAAAGTCAATTTGTATGTTAGTTGTTGCTAACTATGTATGCAAATTGTAAATTTTCAAGTTTGGTTGATTTCACTTTGTTTGGTCAAGAAATAAAAGTTTCATGTTATTAATTTTTGTTTTTTACACAACTTCACATTGACATTAGATAAATATTTATCAAAAAACACGCCAATTTTGTTGAGATACTAAAAAAAAATCAAAATACCTACTAAGAAAAACTACTTAGGCACTTCAACTGTGTTTCAAGATATATTTTAACAATTTAACACTCACTTATCTATAATTTTCTACAGGTTCGTCTGCCAAAAAATCATTTCATTTACGAAAACTTAAGAAGACAGAATACTTGAAATAATCCTCTTATTACCGCTTCCTTAAACTTCAAAACACGTGTTGCCTTTTGTGAATTTCATTCCTGTCTAAACTTTTTGTGGCTGATTGAATTAGTTTTCAATTTAAACTGATTCAAACTTATTTGAGTTAGTTGTAAATGTTTGTGTGACAATTTCACGATAAATAATTTTCTTAAAATTTTGAATTGTATTAAACATATGCTCAAGCAAAAAGAAGTTTTTCTAATTTGTAATTTCATTTCATACTTAATTTTAGCATTATTTTATTTTATTTTATTTTTAAATGAAAAAAAAAACAAAAAAAGATTAAGATAAGAAAAATTTTTTTTAAAAAATTGTAAGTGATACTTTTTAGTGATAAAAAAAGAGAAGGTGTAATGAGACAACGAAGAAAGTATTTTTTTTCTCATAAGTGTCCCTTAAATATTTTTACGTATTTCTGTCGTATTTTTTGTACCTTTTGATGTCATTTTTCAAATAACCCACAAAAGGACCGAAACTTCAGCCTCAAGTGTATACAATGAAATGATGATTTTACTGTTTGAGATTTCTTTTTAGTGCTTTTTATAGAACATTAAGAAGTTCGTTTTCCGTTAAAAAAGTGTTTTTGCAAAAATCCGAAACAAAGGTGTGATGAGAATCAAAGCACGCGTCTGATCAATGCTGTGTTCATCTTTAGCGTTACAAACCCTTTGTTTTTGATTATGTAAGAGTACTTTTGAAAAACATGTTGAAATTCTTTTTTGTTGCTTTAATTAAAATAATTTTTTTGTTGCCCTTGGTGTATGACAAAGAAATTTTTGAAATCAAGATAAAACTAAGTGTTTTGAATGAAGTTGTTTGTTTTTAATTGTCATGAAAGTAAGAAAATTTCGAACAAACACGGAGAAAAATTTAAATTTTTTTAGTTTAAAAAATCTTTAAAATTTAATCTTTAAACTGTAGGTACCTCTAATTTTATTTTTTTCATGTAGGCATTTTTAATCCCCTTTGTTTTATTTTATTGACGTGATGTTAATATTAATTTCTGGAAGTATGTATTGATTTTTTTAAATTAAAATATCAAAAATCAGAGAAAAAAACTGTTTTTCATTTAAAACGTGCCTCATTGTAAAAACTTTCACATTCGCTCACTTCATAAAGATGCAGCTAACATTCCTCAGACACGAGTATTAAAAATTCATATCAGTTCATTGAAGTGAGTATCGTTCTGGCAAAAAAAAAATATATCGTCATGTATTTTCCGAGATAACAACTCTATGGCTTTCTTTCGTCTATTCATTTTTCTCTCATCGCTTTATATATTCATCATTTTGTTTCATCATCAAAATAACTTTGCTCTATTATTATTACTACTTGGAATATTTCTTTCTTTCGTTCCTTCGTCATCCTTTTCTTTTTTTTGTCCCATCATAAAATAAAATACATATTTAAAAATAGTAAGAGTGAGAGTCACTTACTACAAAATACCACAATAACGTTTATTTCGTAAATAGATAGGACGAACAATAATTTTAAACGGAAAATTTTGTGGTTTTGTAAGAATCTCAGAAAAAATAGAGAATTTTCAATGTTAAAAAATCATAAACGTGACGCCATCTACCTATTTAAAAAAACACATTGACATGAATTATCATCCTCTGTATGAAAATTTATGAGACATTTACCATTTATGATGTCACATGTGTGTGTGTGCGCGTTTTGCATTTGTGCATATTTCGAAAAGTTATAGAGCAGTAATAACTTGTATCAGGCAATGGGTGGGTGATTTTCCATGTCTGGTGCATATTTCGAAAAGTTATAGAGCAGTAATAACTTGTATCAGGCAATGGGTGGGTGATTTTAGAATAATAATAGTCTACCATACAACAAACGATGAATAGAGAGAAAAAAACAATATTTTATCTTCAGTGTATGTGGTTATGTTGTAACAAAAGACGAAACTTTATTTATGTACATTTAAAAGATACGAGACAAGGACATGGAAATTTGTGAGACGAATATATCTCTTTTTCAGCCACAAGGGATGTTTGGTCCCTTGCGAAAATCAACGAAGCGACGGAACGCAGACGACGTCGGTTACATACAGCAGCATGGAAAAAGTTCAATCATTTTTACACTGCTTGACATATGGTTTTCTGCATGATTAAACATTATTACTGTATGCGAACAAACTGTTCTCCGTCATAATCATCATCATCATCATCATGTATGACTGACTATTGTTTTATCATATTTTATGGCATTATTTTTTTCTGCGCTTCATTTTAGAAAATCAACGAGACCGACTTTAACAACGGCAAAAAATGATAAAACTAAACATAAGTACTGCTAGTAAG
This sequence comes from Culicoides brevitarsis, assembly GCF_036172545.1. Taxonomy (NCBI): domain Eukaryota; kingdom Metazoa; phylum Arthropoda; class Insecta; order Diptera; family Ceratopogonidae; genus Culicoides; species Culicoides brevitarsis. Next base: position 21,267,060 of record NC_087086.1, on the reverse strand, counting down.
TATAAAATGAAATGGCTTGGAACGAGATGAAGAGAGTTCAAAAACCAAATTTACATAACTTTGTGATATAAAGACATAAAAAATTTATATTTTTCTGCATGATTGTGCCAATGTTGTCTTCTATTTATGTGTTTGTTGTTGTGCAATGCATACACAAATATTTTTCAACACTTACTTTGGAAAAGAAACGTTATGTTAGTCATCACTCTTCTTGATAAGTTATTGGATTAGCTATGATACCATGTTACCGATTACTCTAATCAAAACACAAACGGGAGAAAGCAGATTTCAAACTAGAGTACGAATAAATTTACCACATTTCATTAATAGAATTACTAATTTTGCAATTCCTCTTTTGTTTATAAAATTTTAATTTTAAATCAAAAAAATCCAAAAATTATTTCCAAAATTAGGTTTTGAAATACTGTTTCATATAAAATGAATAAATTTAAAATATTTAATCCACTTATAACTTTTTTTGCATATCATATACTATAAAATTAGCTGAGTTAAAGGGTAATTTTTTTACTTTTCATTAAAATAACGGCATGAAAGAAAATTGTAGGGTCAAAACATAATGAAATTTTTCAAATCAGGGGCGGACTGGGCAAAAAAAAAGTTTAAAAAATTTAATAATAATTTTAAAAAGTAATTAAGAACGACTGTCAAAAAAAAAATTAAAAAAAGATTAGCAATTATTCGGAAAATCATTTTAAAGGAAAATTTTATAATGTTGAATAATATTTAGCTTTATTAAAAAAAAAGTTTCAAAATTAAAAAAAAAATTAGGAAAAAGAAATTTTAACTCTTTTTCGTCCCATTTAATGAACCAAAAAGTTCAAAATAAAATTACATATCTGAGTTAAAGTGTTACTTTTAAATAAAAAAAAAGGAAATTTTTGGGGAAATATTTAATAGGAACTTCTACTAACGGAAAAAATCAAATTGATAGCATAGAAATCAAAGAAATTAGGTTCATTAATTTGTGCCAAATTAACTCAACATACAATTATAACCAACACATGAACACATGAACACATAATAAAACTCCACATGATTTTTCACACTTATGAAACACTTTTTCACACATCACGCTCATCATGCTATTGTAAAAAGTAATTATCAGACTTCAAAGTTCCAATTAATCAACTCTCTGTGCTCATTACCACACATTGACGTGGTCTGTTGTCCCGATGCAAACGATTACAACAACAACAACAACGAGGAAAACTTACGTGCTCTGACATCAACGACAAACGATGTGATCTATATGAATTTATTTTTTAGTGAGTGGCAGCATCAGCGAGCCCCATACTATTTAGCATAAAGTAACTCCTCTTGTTGTTTCTGTAAAATGTTACAAATATACGTTATTTTCATTCACAAATAAATTTGCATGTTATTGAGGACAATGGTGGAATTGCCTCCTAACGAAAATGGAATGAGATGCGGCGGAATAAGGCATGATGGCATACACATGACATGCAAGTTGATATTAGAGTGAAAATAATTAAATTATTCATATCAAAGCAAAGTCATTGCAAACGAAGACAATTTATCTAAAAGCCACAAAACAGTTGTGCGCTACCTCCTTTTCGTTATTCAGGAGATTCAATACGTTTTTGTGTTTATGGATCATTATTATATGAGGTAAGGCTCGAATGAACTGTAATTTTCATTTCATAGACCTCTGGCTCCGTGCTAAACGTTATATTTTGCTACTATATCAAAGTTGAAATAATGCTTTGCAGCTTATTATTAATTTCATCATTGTCTGTTTTTGTTCTATTTATGTTATAATTATTAATTCTGTGTGTATTTAAAGTAGCGCACAATGGAAACGTAATGAATAACAATACTAGTCAGCCAATGTAAGTAATAACTGAATCAATTTAAACGATTGTTCGTTAGACAAAACACAATTTATTGCAATTTTCTCTTTATTGTTTCATAGTCCGGGGGGAAATTCAAACGGCCAACAAGAAAAATGATGCTAATAATTTTTCCGTTTTCACGAGAAAAATATTTTTAGAGAGCGCAAGTAAATGGAGACGCCTGGCGAATGTAAAAATGAATCTCCTCAGACAGTGTCTTGACCAAACTGTGATAATGTTCGTTAGCTTTAAACTTTCCCTTGGGTTACATTTCCCTTTTTTTTTGAATTTGCTTTGAATCAACTAACATAAAAAGTTTCGAAAAAGTTTTCTTGTCTGTTCAAATGTATATTTTATTAAAAATAAAATGTTTTAAAAAAGAAACTAATTTTCATTTTTGATAAGTTGAACAATGTTCCTGTTTGTACCTTTTCAAAGAAGGGAAAAGTAAAAGTTAAGACTCAAACAAAAGAGTGTCTCTGATGAACAAAAGGCAAATAAATATTCGTTAACCCAGGCTGCGTTATGATTATTGTTTCCTAAGAATTTTCTTTTTTTTTTGTACAGTAACCAATGGTGAATAATTTTGCATTTAAAAAGCGTTGGACGATAGAAAATGATAATTGTTGCATTGTGAATTGGCTCCTGTGTTCGACGAATATTTTTGAATAAAAGAGCAGTCACTGAGGGAAAATATATTAGATTTTCATTTATTCCTAGACGAATGTTGAAAGACTAAATTAATGGATTAAGATGAGAGTATATGACAGAGTTTCAAAAATAATTTGACTTTCAAATGTAACAAACAACATTATGTTTGAAAAATGAATTCCAAATAAAAGGAAATAAATTTTTAAAAAATATTTTAAAAATATTTATTTTTAAGCAATAACTTAAGTAAATTGTTTGCAATCCAATTTTTTTTTATTATTTTAAAGACATAGTTTTTAATAAACTAACATTACCTTATTTTTTTCAATTTAATTATTTTTTTTCAATTTTTAAACTTTTTTTTAAACTTTTTTGTCTAAATATTTTATTTTTATTCGATTTTTGATTTTTTTAAATACGATAAGTGGCAAAATTAAATATTATTTAATGAAGGTGACACAAATATTTTCCATTCAATTAAAAGTTCATTAACACTCAGAGAGAATCGCTTTGTACCTGACAAAAAAAAGAGATCTCGAGAATAAATTTAAGTTCATATGCACAATAAAGAAGACACAAAAAGCCATAAATAATAATATTGGTTGATAAGGGGTTGGAAGGTAGTACACTAACAGCGATGACATCACTTATCAAAATCCACTCGCGAGACATTTTCGGCAATCACCGTCTCAATACTCATTAATTTGTTTGATAACGATAGATGATACTTGGACCTTGCATCAACTCTCTAGACGTTGACCGAGTCTTGCTATCAAAACAAACAGTCATTCGCGATCGTTGCTAGTGTTCAGATGTGCATTAAACAATTAATTTTTTTCTTCGCAACAAATCAAAGATTGGAAAATGATTATTCAAAGAATCTCACGTGAAATAAAAATTTTCTTTTGTTTTTGGACTCTTATCATATTGGCGCCCTTTTTGACGGTTAGCCTTTTTTGTAAGTTTTATAAAATTATTTTTATTATTTTTTTTAAGTAATCTTTTTTTCATTTTTCCAGTGAGTTCATTATGGAATCGCTTTTGGATTCGACTTTTGGCGAACCGCTACATAAACCTGGAGTTTTCCCGCAGAGACACAATCAGATCTTTGATGGATACATTCAGGAATCAAGGAATATTCAATTTCGTTGTCAAAGTTCAAGGTACAACTCGAGCAATTTGTTGTTCGTATGATAACATTGTTGTGTCTAAAAACGACTATCAAACAAAAAATACTCATTGTTTTTAACGGCGGAATGCACATTATCTCTCGTAATGAACGAACACTCTCTTTTTTAGGTGAAATACGCGGCGATGCAATACAAATAAAATTTTTGGAAAACGTGATTGAAAAAAGGGACAAACAAGGCAACTTGTGTTATCCAAAGTTGAAGCTAAAATTGACAACTTGTTGGGGCAACTATGCTTGGATCAAAGATTCAGAGTAAGAAATTAAATATTTTCCATAAAAAATAGTTTTAACTAATTTTCTCCTGTTTCAGATTTAACATTGACGATCATTTATTTTTCGTTTCTCCATCATTTCGCGGACGAATGATATCAGAAACAAATATTCAGGAGTATATAAGCAACATTGTGTCAAAGTACTTACCATCCGATGTTCCACAGTGGCAAATGTTCGTTATTCCAACAACTTCTACAGTGAATCTCAATGTTGCATCAACGTCTTCTGCCTCCGAGTCTTCTTATTACATCCTATTTCGAATCCATCACTTGCTACTGGACGAAGAGAATTTGTGTATAAAGGACTTGTTGTGTTTAAAAAATGTAGAAAAAACTCAAGCAATTTCTCATTCAATGGAAATTGAAGAAAGCTTGTCTCGTAACTATTTATTGGACTTGATAGAGCCTCCAATACACATTCCTCGATTGTACAATACTATAACTTCCAGCATAGTGAATCGTTGGAACGAATTTTGTTACTATTTTGATCCTGCCATCGAAAATCCATCGAAAAATTCGAACGAAAGTCTTCTGCAATTGATTGCTGTTCTTTTAATCATTTCTGTGACAGTAATTCAAAAGTTTTACAAAGGATTTCATGCAGTTCAGGATAATTTACTGATTCGCACACGATTTTTTCAAACTGTACTTGCGGAGGAATGCAAAAAACGTGATTTGTCGTGGGAGACGGTGAGTAAGGTGGTGTCACCAGTTCATGCGATTCGTGATATTTTTCATTTCTGGGCATGGTTGGGGTTGACTTTTGCCCTGACCTTTCCGTACAAATGTTTGCTTGAAACGATTGCCGTAACGCAGTTCATTCTCAATGGGAAACCAACAAAACGCAGTACATTTTATAAAGTTTTCTACGATTACGTGCCACTTTTATGGGGCGCAACGAAAGAAGCTTTTACAATTTTCTACACCATTTATTCCGGACCAATGTTGATTTACCAAGAGCTTTTTGGAAGAAACAAATTTTGTGACACTCATTCTTTGCAAAAGGTCTCACTTTGTGGTCGCAAAGTCATATCGTGGTCAGACAAAATTGACCTCAATGTCATTAAAGCGAAAGAGAAAAGCTCACCTACGAATGAGACGGAAATTGTGCTTGCTGCCATCGCTAATTCATTGCATGACTTTTTGGGAAAGACTGACAAGCGAAACGCACCACCACAACAGTTTGACATAGGTTTCACGGGAATTGAAGATCATCATCTTATTGGGTCGCATCCTTTGAATTCAGATAAAAATGGAATAATTTGCTTGTCGATACCGTTAAACTCCCAATATCAAATGAGAAGAATTCGGAACATAATTAGTAAAATCCGTGAGACACAACTTCCGAATTACGTTCTTAGCAAGTACAATCGGCAGTTTCACATCTTTACAAATTCCATTCCGAAGGTTTGGATGAGAATTCTTATCAACTATTTGTCTCGAAAGTATCCAGTTATTGTAACGCAAGTTGTAGATTCTGCTGAGACTCGGGAAGAACGGCAAAAAGATTTGATGACATTGTGGGGAGATCCTGTGCAAGACTTATTATACTTTCCCCCACCACAATCAAATGTTTGTAAGTAAAAAAATTCTCACTGCATTTTTTATTTTGAAAAAAAAATGTATTGTCCGTCCGTGTTTCGCGACACGAAATCAGGTCTCAAAGAAATTAGTGGAAAATCTCGGGATTCGCAGATAATCAGATTATTTTGTTATAAATTTTTCGTGGAGGTCTCGTAAAAAACTTTAAAGATTGGTGAAAAACTTCAAGACAACTCGGAAAATATTTTGAAAACTAGGAAAATTCGGAAGAACTTGAAAACTTTTAAACCTTTTATTTTTGTGGGAGTCTGGTAAACAATTTTAAAAGTGAGTTCGCGCAAATCGGAAAATTCTTAATTTTTTTGGGAAAATTTTGTTTTTTCATAAAGAATTTAAACAAAAAAAAAAAGTTTGAAATTCTGTTGAAGTTATTAAGAACAAATTTAAATGCGAGTTAGTTCTTCGCTTCATATATTTCACTTTCAATTCTCTTTTTTTGTTTTTCGTAGGTATATCACTAATTCTCCAAAGATTTAAAGGGAGCCACATTCGCTTAGGAGTAATTGCAGATGCTCAACTTAGTTCCAATCAAGGAGTGATTTCAAAAGGATTCAAGAGACATTTGGACACACTAATATCCGAAATAAAATAATTTTTTTTTTATTTTTCAAACAATATTTAACATTTCTATTCAAAACTATCTAACGAATCGCTTTCCTTTACACCAAACATACCCGCAACTAGACATCCATAATTGATTGCCGTGTCTGCGGTACATTCCATTGGTGGTAAAATAGGACCGTTATCGCTTTCGTAAACAAAAGGTAATCGTAATATCCAGTAAGTGCTTTGACTTAACTTGATTTTGTCCTGAACTCCGGTGGTAAAAATATAAGAATTGCCAGTTCGAGAATTTCCGGAGACATTTAGCTTCACTTTTGGATCAATGATGACATTCACAGGCGCTTTTGGCGTTACGATATGAACTCTCATGAGTTGAGCTATCATTTGCATTTTTTTAGTGGCACTGGTACACGGACAAAGCGTATACAAAGGCATGTCATTTGAAACAATTTTACTTCCAGAATCACGGACGATACTCTGGCTACCTTTCAGTACTTGAGTCGGTGATGATAGGAAAAATCGATGTCCTCGTTGACACTCGTATTCACATCCAACAAAAATTTTCAGATTAAAATTCTGGCCATCCGTAAGAGCAGAGGCATTTCCGTGTTTTCGTCGCTGACGCGTTTTCTCGTATCGTTCTGCCCACGATTGTTGATGCTCAAGACGGATTTTCATGTCCCACGGAAGAAGAAAATTGGATCCAGATAGGAAACCGGATTGAGTACTTTCGGGTAAGCCAGTGTTATGACTGTAAATACTACTCGGTCCGACGCAAACAAGTGAAAAACTCGGAAATTGTGGTAGCACTCCTTGCGGAGAGTTCACCTGAATCATGGAAGCAAGGTATTCGGTGGTGGAAATTAATCGTTCTACATGTGCTTCATCTGTCTTTTCACCGATTTTTATGACAATTTCATCGTCTTCCTCCACGCTCTCTTTGTCACTTTTGTCCGAGGGACTTTCCTGACTATCGGGAATACTCAAGTTATCTTGACTCTGGGTCTTTTGGCTGCCCGACAAGTGGATTGACGATACGACATCAGGCGTAACAGCAGCTCCTGGTGATGCTTCGTCCCCAATTAACGATTTTAACTTTAACGCTGTAGCTTTGAAATCCTTGACAGATGGCTGAAACACGGGAAATCTGAACTTTTCTATTTTTAAGCAATTTGGACAGTTCATGGCCAAAGTCTGATAAAAATCATAATTTGCCTTCTTAACGGTATACGGATCCGCGCGATTTCCCTGCACCTTTCCGCAATTACAAGCAGATATGAAAATCACACCACTCGAATGCTCATTCGGGTCTTTTGGTGTGTGTTTCGCCATCATGCAGGGATTTCCTCGCAACGATAAATGCTCGCAAGCCTGTTTTCCGTTACCCCAAACACTTTCGCACGCATCTTTCAATTTTTCGTAGTAGCTGTCATACAAAGGTCCTCTAGCAATTGTCGAAAAGGCTGCCAAAGCATCGCGTTTTCGTTGCTCATGAAATGCAAAGCTATAATGATGCGGCAAACCTTCGTTGTATGTGGACATTCCAAGTTCCAGACCCTTTTGGCATGCATCTTCGAAAAATTTCTCATCAATATCGACGATTCCGTGGAAGTTTTCTATGTAAGCGGCGTACTGCGCGTCATTTGCCTCGAAATTGATGTCCATAGTGTTTTCGATGAAAATTTTGTACAACAAACGAAATGCTTCGATCCATTGTTTGAAGCTTGGAATGGAAAAATGTCCTTTTCCACGGTATTTGGACAAATTATCGTCGAAGCCATGCGATAGCGCTTCTCGAACGTGCTCCATGATTAGCGACTGAAACCGTTTTTTATTCATGTCCATAAAAGTTTCCTTTTTCGTGTCATGATTCCACGATTTTGCGAAACCCTTATAAGGCTGCATCTGCTCCAGCATCGTCTCCGAATCGAGTGTACCATTCAACAGGGACATTAGTATATCATGAGAGCTTTCCTGTGCATCAACAAACTTTTGTTCCTTTGCGATATAGACGAATCTTCGTTTCCGCGATACGGAAAAAAGGGACATTGAACTGTTGTTCGTTATAATGAACTCGTTCCGAAGTTGTTGGTAAATATGTTCTTCCATTGCTTCTTCCATTCGCAACCAATCAAGGTCATTTTCGCACTCTTGCAAAGCTGATTCAAATAGGAACAAAACACGTGGAGAGCAAACACGACCTTCCACCTCCAGGAATTTCATTGATGTAACATTTTTCAGCATTTTCGGTAGAAATTTCAACACGTACTTTTCCCGGATGATCTTCAAGGATTTGAATAACGTTAAATAGCTGGCATCAAAACACGGTCCAGGCTCTGTCAACACTAAGATGTGACAAACTTGCAATGCAAACAGCAAAATTCTGCCAAATGTAGTACGAGCGTGACTATTAAATGACACGAAGGACTCCAATGAGGAACATTTTCCTGATGAAATTTCTTCGAGGCAATCTCTCATGATGGCAAAGTCATAAATCGTGTTAAAATGCACGTAAATAGTATCTTCAGATGAACAACCAAAGAATCGGATGTCTCCCTGGAATTGAAACAAAAGAATAATCGCACGCAAGTACTTAAAATAATTACAAAAAACTTACATCTTTTCCATTCTCAAGTTGATCAAGAAGTTGAATATCCTGAAGAATGTCGAATTCTTTCAATTTGTTGCATTTTGTGTCTAAGGAACGTCCAAGGATACCAATTATCACTTTCGGTTTGTCTCCTTTCGAAAAAAGTTCACTGTAAAAAATCAAACAATTATTTTAATTAAATAATCGCAATAAAAATGCCAATAACCCACCTGATTTCTGGAGATATATCTGGGAACTTACAGGTCAAGTATTTCATATTCATGTAACAACGAATAGAATCAAGATAATTTTTAAATAAAAAAATACCTAGATTCGATTGAAATTCTTCGGTATTCTTTTATGAACGAAAAATGTAAATAAACAAACGGGTTCGTTCACATATGACACATGCAAACATTTTCTAAAAATTTTTAATTTTTTTTTTATAATAATTCTACCAAAAAATATTTCTGAAAGTAAATTATTTGCATAATTTTTTATTATTTTGTTAAATTTGTAGCACAACAACATTCAATTCAAGTCTCGGAAATCTATTTCCCCAGAACTGCTAATATCATAAATGGATGACGCCGTGGGGAAATGGCCAACTGGTGAAACGTCAAAACAACTCTAAACGTTGAAAAAGCAGCAAAGAACGCCGGACTTTTTGTTAATTTAATTTGGGATAATGTCAGAAACGACTTCAAATGAGAGTAAGTTTTCTTTTTTAAAGCTCCATGAATTGTTCAGCTAATCAAAAGTGACCATTTCAGGTCCTGCAAAACGTTTAAAGACGGAACACATAAAAGAGGAAGACGATGATGAAGAAATTTCTAGTGTTTCGGTGAAAAAGTGTCCCTACTTGGATACCATCAATCGTCATATGCTGGACTTTGACTTTGAAAAGCTTTGCTCCGTTTCGTTGACTCGCATAAATGTTTACGCTTGCCTTGTGTGCGGCAAGTACTTCCAAGGCAGAGGTACCAATACTCATGCTTACACTCACTCTGTCTCCGAATTGCATTATGTGTTCTTGAATCTGCACACCTTGAAGTTCTACTGCCTTCCCGACAACTACGAGATTATCGACTCGTCCCTGGATGACATCAAATACGTGTTGAATCCGACTTTTACAACCAAGGAAATTCGTCAATTAGACGAACATCTCTCCAAATTTTCTCGCACAGTGGATGGCGAATTGTATATCCCCGGCATTTGTGGCTTGAATAATATCAAAGCTAACGACTACAGCAACGTTATGTTGCAAGCATTGTCGCATGTGAGTCCCGTTCGCGACTATTTTTTGCAAGAATCCAATTACATTCATAAGAAAAAGCTAACAGGAGACGTGGCTTTTTCAATTGTCTCGCGCTTTGGTGAACTCATCCGAAAATTGTGGAATCCACGAAACTTCAAAGCTCACGTGTCACCTCACGAAATGCTCCAAGCGATTTCTCTCTGCAGTAAAAAACAATTTCAAATTACGGAACAAGCGGATCCCATCGACTTCATTTCGTGGTTCTTGAATTCGTTGCACAAGCAACTCAAGTCGAAGAAAGATCCGGAGGACTCGATCATCTACAAGTCATTCAGGGGAGAAATGAAGATATTTACGAGAAAACTGCCACCAAGCAATTTGGATGACATCCAACGAAGACTCTTAATGGCAACGGCCGAGTATCAGGAAACCATGGAAAAGTCAAAGTTTTTGTATTTGACTTGTGACTTGCCACCAACACCCTTATTCCAAGATGAGTTCAAGGAAAACATTATTCCACAAGTACATCTTTTCCAACTTTTATCCAAATTCAACGGGTCCACGGAAAAAGAATACCAAACGTACAAAGACAACTTTTCAAAGCGCTTTGAAATCACTCGATTGCCGCAATTCATAATTCTTTACATAAAAAGATTCACAAAAAATACCTTTTTTGTTGAAAAAAATCCTACGATTGTGAATTTCCCCGTTAAAAATGTGGATTTTGGAGAATTCCTCACTGAAGAGGTGCGAAAACAACACAAATCCACCAATTATAATCTAATTGCCAACATTGTCCACGATGGCGAGCAGAAAAATGGAACGTGGAAGCTGCACGTCTACCATAAAAGTACAAAGCAGTGGTACGAAATGCAGGATTTGCATGTCAAGGACATTTTGCCACAAATGATCACCTTAACGGAGTCCTATATTCAAATTTATGAGAATGTAGATGAAATGGAGTCCAAATAAAAATTTTTGAAAAATTTATAAACATGAATTATTTTTTTTTTCATCTAAATTTTAATAAGGGATGTCTTACAACTTTAAAGTTTTTTCAATTAAAATAATACAAAATAATAATGTTTGAAAGAAATATTTTTATTTAGAATTAACGATTAAGCATAGTACTGGAAAGAACAGTTTATGTATTAATGTTCATTTTTTTTTTTTTAATTTAACAAAAAAATATATATTAGAAAAATTGGTCATTAATATTAATAATAATAATAAAGGATTACATTTGATTCAAAACCTTATTCTTTTTGGCCTTCTGTAATTTGCACGAATTAACAGATGCAGCAAAACGTAGTGATTTGACAGACTCTTGATGGCAGTCGTTGAAAGGTGCAACGTTCACAAACATAAGCGTTTTAGAATTACCTCCTAAGCTGGGCATGAGTAAGTGCGTCAATTTGCTATTGCGATACGGAACGTGATCTTGTTTCTGCACCAAAGCGAGAATAACGTTGCTCAATTCGGACAAAGATTTATTAATACTTTTGGTTTCATCCATACGAGTACTTGTCTTGGGGCTTTCTGAGCCCGCCAAGTCCACCAAATTAATATGTCCCACGCATTTCTCATTCTTTCCTTCGTGTATTCCAGTGACGGTGAGTTTTGTAACGGCATGCGACCGAGAAGACCGTTCATTGCCTACCGTAGCTGCTGTCATGCGATTCAGTTTTGCTTTTTGCATCAACGAGAGCAACTCCATTTCCGTTGAAACGGTTTCTTCCGTGATATTTGACACATAAACGTCTGTTTTATTGGAAGCGGAGACCATACGAATTTCCAAGTCCTTTGGCGAATCATCTAATAGGTCGTACAAGACTTCGTTATAGATCTCGAGGAACTGTGCGGAGATCTCGTATTTCCAACCGAGTCGTTGGTAGTCCTTAATTGAGTTGAAGAGCAGCGAAACCGTGCGCGGAATGACACCCAATTGATTTTCGCCATTTCCACCGTCCATCGTGAAGGTTTTGCCACTGCCTGTTTGTCCATAAGCAAAAATGCATACGTTGTATCCATCGAGTGCCGATTGAATGAGGGGCGATACACTGAGGAAAATGTCATCTTGTGTGGAGTTTTGATGGAAAATGTTGTCAAAACTAAACTCGTTTCGCAAAACTTTGCCATTCGGTTCAACTTTGAGAAGTTCGACGCTCGTTTCATCCAAATAATTCCAAGTACACAAAGCACGATCGTTTTCTTGCGCAAGTGGTGGACGCACACGACAAAAGACGCGAATATTTCCGCGCAAGTCCATGACCTACGGAGGAAAAATCCGTTAGATTAAGGGAAAAAACATTTTATGTTGTAGAAAACTTACCGTATTGTGCAACTCTTTCCGTTCATAATTGGCTCTAAAGAGCTGTTCAGCGCATTTTTCCAATTCGTCAGTTAATTCATTGGTCTTGTGTGTCAGTTGCTCATTCTTTTCAGTCAAATCTTTATTAGATTTCTCAACACTGTCGCACTTTTTCGTTAGCTCCTCGATGTGTTTTTCGAGTTTCGGACACTTTTCCTCGAGGATCTTCAGGGCATCTTGCGTCTCCGTTAACGTAGATACGAGAGAGTTGTTCTTGAAAGCCAAAGCATCGCGTTCTTCCGTCAGTTTTTCAACCGTTTCAAGTGCCTTTTCCAAATCTGTCTTGGTTTTGTCATATTTCTCTGGTAAATCTGCCAACTCTCCCAATTCCTCCTTCAAATTTTCGTGTTTGGTTTTTAACGCTTGATGTTTCTCAAGCAAATCGTTGAATCTTGCCTTAAAGTCATATGGCGGTATCCGTTTTGCGGCGGGAGCTTTTCCCGTTGTCTCTTTATTTGCGGTGGCGGTTGCAGTTTTCTTGGCGGCAGTGGCAGCAGCTGCTTTTGCCACTCCTGCGGCAGCTCCTCGACTTGCAACGGTCTTGTTCGTAACTCCTTTGGTGGCATTCAGATCGAGACCGGTACGTGTTCGGGTAGCTAATGGTTGTCGCGCGACAGGAGCTGTTTTTGTCGATGGTTTTGTTGTTATTGTTGTGGCGGGTTTGGTCAATGTCGCGAGACTTTCCTGCACTTTGCTGGGCGACAATTTTGTCACTGTTTTGGCAACTTTGAGAGGTGCCGGAGCGGCGTTTTCGTTTTTCCGCTTTAATCCGGGATTCATGGCTAATTGAGTTTTCGCTTTTGTGATCCGCGTAGGAATTTGCAGACGACTTGTGGGAAGACGAGAACTCATTTCAGCTGTTCGAGTGTTTGCTTTTGGTTTCATTTAATGTTTAACTTTTATTTTATTTTTTTATTATTTTACAATTTACAGAGAGAACTTGTCGTGTCTTGTTCGTTTCGGGGTCTGCAACGGCTTTTCTTCAACGACGCCTCAAAAATGACAGCACAATGAAAATTTGCACTGGGTTTAATCATTTTCATACGACTCAAATTTAGTTCCAATCTAAGCCGCATTTCCGTTTTGGTGGCTCCAAACAGGATATTCGTGCCTGCAGCGCCATCTAACGAATTATCACTTTCATTCGTCTCAAATCATGTAGGTACTGAATTAGCAGGCTTGGCAATTTCATGAATGGAAACGACTGGTTTTTTGTATCTTTGAAATTTTATTTTTAAAGATTTGTTTAAAAAAATGCAATAATATTTTCTATGCTTTAACAACAGCTTTGCCAGTGCTGTCTCCAGTCAACATGGCTACAAATGCTTTTGGCATGTTGTCGAAACCTTCCGTTACTGTTTCGTGGTACTTAATTTTGCCTTCTTTCACCCATTCTCCCATCTGATGAATGCCCTCCATCCAGCGGTCGGACCAACGAGTTACTACAAATCCTTCCATTTTGAGCTGTTTGAAGACAAACATCGGTTGTGGCGCTGGCACTTTTGTTACGGTACCCGTAGTAATGTTGTCATATGTAGAAATGGATCCGCAAACCGAGATACGACCACGATCATTCATCAAATTAATGACCCAACTGGCCTGTTCTCCGCCAACGTTGTCGAAGAAACAGTCGATGCCCTTATCGGCTACTCGGGCCAACTCCTTCTTCACATCTTGCGTCTTGTAGTTGATTGCATGATCAAATCCGAGTTCATTTGTGAGCCACTGACACTTTTTATCGGATCCTGCAATGCCGATTACCTTCATGCCCTTCAACTTTCCAATTTGACCGACTAGACTGCCAACAGCACCGGCAGCGGCATTCACCACTAATGTCTCTCCCGATTTTACGGGGCCGCAAATCTCGAGAAATCCGAAGTAAGCGGTATTTCCCGGCATTCCCAAGACTCCGAGGGCCAAGGAACGTGGCAATGATTTGAAATCTGGTAGCGCATAAGCATCTCCAAAGCTGCCGCCACTCGCGTCAGGTGTAAAGACTGTATGTGAACGCCATCCAAAGTGACCGTAAACGAAAGATCCAACGGGAAAATTATCGTTTTTGGATTCCATGACCTTGCCTACTTGACCGCCAATCATTACGGAACCGGGATTTACTTTGTAAGCCCATTGATATGGATCCACAGACAAAAATTCACTTTCTACCAGTACTTCGTTGGGTTTAAGTGCTGGAAGTTCCTCTTCAACCAGCTTAAAATCAGCTATTTTCGGAAGTCCATTCCATTCGTTTGCTTTTACCCAAGTTCTTGCTTTTACCATGTTGGCAGTTGTGGCGAAAAATCGTCGAATCATCTATTTATGGCTGCGATATAAATTGAAGTAATTAAAAAAACTGTCAAG